>NC_070626.1:27862050-27958603 GCF_947347685.1 Pleuronectes platessa
CTAAACAAGTGTTATGTTCATATTATTTGTGCATTGCAAGATTATTAGCTCATCGCTATGCAGAATGCAAAAAAGCTGTGAGTCTTTGTTTCCCTCCTTCCAAAACAAAAGCACACGCTGGCCAGACCAAAGTGGTTTCAACTGGTGACAGTGGAAACACGACCAGGCTTTAAACATTGGAAATCATCAGCGTCCCCTTCATTACTGCACTGGAAGAAAGAAATTTGTGTTATTGTTTGCACATGGAAAATAACCATAATGTGCCAGACACTTAAGAACGTTTATACCAGAGGCCGTGGGCACAGAAACGATTCGGTTTGTTTAGTAAAGTAAAGTCACACAAAGATGATTGAGAGGAAGATCAAGTACTCCAGTAAAGAGTCTTGTGCTATCTGGTTAAATCTTATCTTAGTGACGTGTGTTGTGGGTTTAAAACTATGTGTTTAATTCTGCAAGATGAGCAGCCAAACGTATCTGAACCCTTTTAACACGTTTGGACAGTCGGGCACCTTTCTGCATTTATACCTTTCTGCAGAGTTTAGAAAAACATATTTTCTCTCATTTTGTATATTTTCACATTGTAAAAGCTGGATATTAAACATGATTCCCAATAGCTGCACACAGCAGTGAGGCTCCTGCAAAAAATCTGTATTTTCCTAAAGTAGAATTTTCTTTGCTAACAGCTTTAAATCGTCACTTATTACGAGTGAAGAGCCGGAGAGGAGAACTCAGGTTGGCGTTTAGAGCCTGGGAGGCATTCGGCAGCAGTAAGAGCACAGGAGCAGTGAGCAGAACTAATTTCATCAAATATTAAACCTGGTTAGGACATTCAGCTGAGCGGCACAGGGGTCCAGTGGGATTTCCCAGTCTGGCTGCATAACCAGGGCTCGAGGATCATGGGACATTTTGTACAGGAAGAGGACCCGGTCGGTCGCCATTTTGAAAAGTAATTGATACCATATCAATAAAAGCTCGATAGTTGATTCCACCTGCAACATGCTAGTGTTTGTTTTGTGTCTATTTTTAAAGCGCACGTGTCTTATTCTGTATTTCAATTAACATCAGAACAAATCAACAACCGAACCTATAAGGGAAATCAAAATTCAATGTCTACCGGACACAGTGGATAGTTTAGAGGAGAGTTTTTTTTATCAAGAGTAAGAAACGTGTGAAGAAAGAAAAGAAGAAATGTGTGAATAAGTTGATAAATGAAATAAACCTACAATCTGTGTATTTATCTTTGCTCTCACTGTGTTCAGTCAATATTGTCTGAACACACTGAGCTGTGCGACAGTTTGGGTAAAAGGAGTTCATCATCTCCCTCTGTTTTAAAAGTTACAAATATTCTGTAATAACTTGAGTCCTCAAGTGCTTGATGCCATTATTTTCAATAAATCTAAATATTAAGAAAGGAAATGACGTACAGGCTCATTTCAGGTTATATAAAGACGTGAATGTTTTGCAGGAGAGTGAACCAAGTGAATCATGTACAGGGACATGAAATATGACATATGAAGTTTATTAGGTTAATCTATGGAATGAGAAAGAATTGAAAAATCAGATTGTTTAAAAAAGAAACAAACTGCATTAAATGAATTATTCGAATGTATTATTTCAGGCCTTCAGGAGTTTGTTGATATTTATCCCATCTTGTAATCTCTTAACTCTCTAAGTCAAACTTCCTGCAGAAGCCGAGACCCTGAAACACACTGGTGGAGCTTTCAGTCTGAGTTTCGCTTCATGCTGAGAGCGCTTCATGAGTTTCATTATGCATTAAATGCCTAAAATACACGGATATGATCATCTCAAGCATTTTAAAAACAAAAAGAAGAAGAAGATTGTCTTAATTGTTGCCCAAGAAAAGGACAAAGTTATCTAAAGAGCACATGTGAATCATTTTGAAATCCACCTGACTCCTGAGTGCAGTCTATTTCCATCTGCTCTCTTTTCTCGTTGCAAAGCGAGTGCATGAATTTTATTTGGGAAAGTGGCGGCTCCGTGCTTCAGCTGGACATTTTAGATTCATGCTACGAGCAGTGCTGGGAAGACGTGAGCTGTAATGGAGGAACTGAAGGAGAACGAATGTTTTTTGGGGGGTAAAGTGAAGTGCTCTACCCACGGGCAGCCTATGAGTTGGCACCGGCCCATCGCCCTCCATCGCCTCCACTCAGCTCCTCCATCTGAGGCGTACTTAGCACCATTCATAATGCATGCTCACCACTCCCCCCCACGCTCAGGCCTGTCATGGCTGGTTCCCTCTGACAACTCAGCCCAACTCCACTTCTGCCCCTAAGAGGATGTGGACGGCTGCATAATTTAGAAGCCGCCCGCTGTTTTCTGGGCTCGTCTCTGATCAAAAATGTAACAGGCGGAGTTTCTGGGGGAGTTTTATCTAAAGGGGGCAATGGAAGATGTTCCAGTGGAGACAATGGAGGCAGGCGGGGGCCAAAACTTCTCCAACTTTTTCCTCCAGCAACTTCCATGACGTCAGTGACGTGTCGGGGCGAACTGTCCTCGTACATACAAGACATGAACCTTGATGAGCAACACACACGCTGCGTGTTTCTCCTCTCCGTCATTTTCTATGTTTAAAAATTGTTTCTAAAGTTGAGTTATGACTTCAGCAGACCAAGCGATATTCCTAAGACGTCTTTGGGAGTCTAATGTGAAGTGATGTGGCTGAACAAGTGTGTGTGTGTGCGTGTGTGTGTGTGTGTGTGTGTGCGTGCGTGGATGGAAGTACATGCACCATATTTAATAAATCAGAGTATTGTTTCAGGGGAGTTGATAAAGGGGAACAAAAGGCCCATTGAAGGTAACTGGTGCAGCCGGTGTGGCCAGCTGCAGTCGGGCAGGTCAAGGTGACGGAGGTCACGGGGAGAAGAAAGACATTGGAGAGACGGGATGAACACCTGCTGAGAAGATCTGACTCGGCTGAATGAAAGAAACGACACGGGTCACAGTGTGCGTGCTGACGGGTCCGTGGTTGGATCCCTGAAGGTGCCAGAGACTTGATGGGGATCACAGAGTGAAACTATCTCAGGGTTTTCTGACGACTCCTGTGCAATGTCTTGAATAATAAAGCACAACATACAAAAAACATTTATTTTTAATGAAGGAAAACTCATCACCTCGGCCAAGGAGATTATGTTTTCAACTCTGACGTTTGTTTGATTGTAAGCAAAATAACGCAAAATCCTAAAAGATGGATTATCTTGAAACTTGGTACAGGGGTAAAGTCTGGGTCGAGGAATGAGTCCATTAAATGTTGGTGTGGATGTGGATCAGGGGACAGATCCAGGACTGAGGACTGAACAAAAACAGAGAGGAGGTGATGGAGCGATATTCAACAAGTATCACTCGTCTGATGTCAACATGAAGAAGACATAAAAAAATATGCTTAATAAAGTGGTCTCAGCCCATCAGAACAAAATAACACTTTAGTCAAATCACTTGCTTCAAAATACTAACCATGCCGAAAAATTGAGATAAACTGTAAAAGCTAAATACGACATATTTAAATTATAAATTCCACTAAATACTGGATATTCATTTAATCAGATAAACTCCACAATGCATTTGACTAAATTAAGTTGTGTATGATAATAACTCTGATCTTTTATGGAATATTCATTTTTCATTGGAGACGTTTGTTGTTTTCCATCTTTCACAGAGTTGAACTGTCGATGTGGAAGAGCACACGGTGGAGAGAGAGGAACAGTTCTGCATCGCGCTCGGCCGGTTTCCTGCAGCAACAGAAAAAAGATTTAGTGTTCGGCTGAAGTCGCTCTTAACTGATCTGATCTCTGCACACCAGTGAATGCGGAGGCTCTGGTTGAGCGTGCCACCGTCTACGTCCTGTAGCATGTGAGCTGTGTTTAATTTTTTCACGGTGAACGCTTTTGCATAATCAAACCAATCACGGCAGCGGATAACGTGGCGTAAAAGATCCCTCTGAGCAGGAATCACTTTCTTTTGAGTGGTGGTGTATCTTAATTTACTGTTAAGATGAAAAATCTGAGTTCTTCAATTGTCATAAACTCAAATATATGTCAGTGTGACCATGATGACTGAAGTCTGCAACGCCAGCAGCCATATTCTTGTTGGTCAGTGTCACACGTAATTTATTATATGAAAAAATGTCATTAAAACCACAAGATTCTCACGTTTTCTGGACTCCTCGTCAGTTGCCTCTTGCATTTACCGCTCGGTTGGATCAGACCTCATTAATCTGAACGATAGTAGAAGACAAAAGCAACAAAACTATGAATCCAGAGTCAGACTTTCACTTTATTGTCAATGCATTTCTTAATATTAGGACAGGAATATTGTAATGTCATGAAACGGTGATCAGAAACCTGAATAAGGTGTTTTGTTGGCTTTTCATTTGAAAACTCCTGCCACCGTTTCCATTCTGGGGAGCAAATAATAGAAGCTAAATTCAGGTTGATGATGTGTTAGGTGATGTGGCTGGAAAGCAAAGTGGAGTAAGAGCCTGACAGAGAACTTTCCACGTCTGCTTTTATCTCCTCTCCACACAGGAGAGTTTATCCCACCACTGTGTGAGCTGAGCAGGGTCCTGACGCAGGCAAAGAAAATGATAACTGGAGTGAAAACAAAAAGGGAAAGAAATAAGAACAGCCAACCCACACATAAAACAAATAGCAAGTGAGTCTGTGATGTTTGAGGTGTAAGATCTCAATGCTGCAGGATTATATGTCACAGATATATAACAGCATATCAGCTTGATACTGGTTTGACTACATGTTTTACTTCGACCAATTTTCTTCAAAAGTCTGAGAGGTTTAAAAAACTTCCTCCAAACCTGCAGAGGATTTCGTCTTTTAACGCTTTAAACAGGAAACTGACAGTTAAAGGGTTTTTCACACCAACCGTGTGATATCACTTCAAGGCTGGTGCAAGTTTCAGCCCCAGAAACCAAAACAATACCAGTATCCTGGACCACGAACCCACTGCTGCTGTGTGCCAGCAGCCGCAGCAGCTTCTTATACTTCTCCATAATAGGTCATATCAGCTGCACGGCTTGTAATTACTGTTTACGGCCGCTCCGCCTCCATTTATGGAGAACTGTCTTGATGTGGCGGGGAAGCAGTGAGTCTGTAATCTCGGGGATTTGCAGGCTGCTCACAAAATTACTCTCATGGATGAGAAGATGATTTAATTCCCGATTCCCAGTAAGGTCAGGATTTCACACACCAGTGAGTGGCCTTGGCTTTAAATGGGAGCTTGATGGTGAGCGGAGCGGTCAGAGGGAGAGGTGACTTGGAATGGAGACAGTCGCTCCCTCTGTTGAAATGTGCTGATCACAGGTGTTTGTGTAACAGGGATTCAGAGCTTCAGTGACCTGAGGTGCAGTTTGAAGTTCATAATGAAAATTACACTTGGAACCGCTTGTGGAACTTAATAATATCAACAATCCAGTTTGAGCACAGGTCTGTTATTATGGTGGTTATCCACCAGCAATCGGTAGAAGCTGTCTCAGAATACCGGGATAGTTACTGTCAGAGATGATGTTATTGAACAGTGAACTACTGATGCAGCAGGTGAATCTTTTACAGACAGAAACTCACATCCACTGATCTGATCCAGATGTAACAGGCCCAGGAACAGTATCAGCAGCCGAGGCTAATGTCCGATCCCCTCAGGTGAAAGAAAATCAGGATAGAAAGTCCTGGATCCTCCCGTTTATCTAGATCCACTCCCAAATGTAACGGGTTCTTCCTCGGGTCAAGCCCCACCCCTCCACAAGATTCCATGGAAATCGGTTTGGTCGATTTCGACTTCCTGACTGAGGTAAAATGTAACACTGTCAGATTTGGGTGGATTTCAGCAGCAGTGAAGACAAAAAGCTCTCGGCTCATCTTCCAGGTGACGTCTGGGTTCTGGGCTGAAGTCCTTCCCCGAGGGGCTGCTCTGCTTTACAGTGCATCTGCAAAATCATCCACTTTACCAAATCAAACACGACTTAGGAGCATTTACTTTGTCTGACTGATAGTTGGAGGTCAATCTACGAAAATTGGTGTAAGGTGCAAATCAAGGATATTTATAAAGTTCTTTAAAATTGCGAGAACGGAAATTTTTCAACATATTTGATGATTTCTCAGCAAATAGTTAATTGATCCTGGTGAGAAAAACAGAGATGTTCAGTGAGTGTGGGCAATATGGTGCAGATCCAAATAAAAATGTGAATCTAGTGATTTTAAATGTGCTTTCCGTGTCTTATGGTCGTGTTCGGTTGATATCGTGCTGGAGATGGACCGTGGAGGGACTTGCTTTTCTTTTATCTTCTCATTTAAGGCCATTAAGGACTGGAGCAACCTCCCTGTCACGTGGAGAACATGTAGACTTTAATATTCTTTGCCGTGACGCCAAAACAATGGATTATAAGAAACTAGACCTGTCAGCAACAGTTAACAAAGACACAATATTACCGTGTTATGTTCTGCGTCTGGCTGAGGGGATGTCAGGGAGGAAGAGGGGGGATGTTCATGTTGTGGAGTCGGTGAAGAGGGAAAATGGCTGCCAAGAGACACCGTGACCCACATGTTACACACTCACAACAACAGGAAATATGCAGTAAACACACTGAGCTCTCGAACGTGCCGTGAGGAGTGAGTTTCACCTTCGGTGGTGAAACGTGGCCGCGTCGGGATCAGAGACGGGATCGAACATCAAACTCTCAGAAATGGCATCGGGTCTCGTGTCATGTTCAGCCTCGTATGCAAACTGCTGTTATTCCCCTGTGGGACTGAGATGGGGCAGAGGAGTGCACGGAAGAAACACTCCCCCTCCTTTTCTCTCTCTTCTCCTCGTCTTCTCTCCTTCCCTATCTCCTCCTCCTGCTCCTCCTGCTCCTCCTCCAGTGCGAGGCCGGATAACATACCGCCTGCCTCTTGTTTGGATAAGTTAATGCTGAGATGTCAGCCTTGATTCTGATGTATACCACCTGCCTTGGCCTCCGGTTGACCTCGTACTCCAGCTCCCACTGCAGAGACATTCCAGTGCTTTTCTGGGACTTTGTTTACACTGCAGCAGATTGCCCTGCTCTCCCAGTCTGTTTCATCACAGCAGACGGTGCTGGGGCCTCTAGCACAGAGTCATCCCAGCCCTGGTCTGAGGGAACATGATAAGTGAGCTGGCCAAGAGCTCCTCATGGGGACGGTGTTTAAAAACACGACTGTCGGTGTGAAGCAGAAACTAAATTCCAGCTCTATCCCAGAGTGATTGTTCCAGATTTTAAGGACCCAAACATTAGGGATGTCTGCCGGACCCGGGGCATCTCTGTGTTCCTCTGTTTGTGGCCTGGCCTCATGAGGGGGGGCCTGCGAGCAGCTCGGGTCGCTCCGATGCCAAGATCCTCCCACTCAGCGCCGTGAGAGCTCATGTGAACAGGATGACCTCACTGTGGCTGCCCTCCAAATGAATTAGAGCTGCTGATTTACAGTGTGAGGCCATGTTAGATCCTCACCTGAGCAGAGAAGTCAAATGAAATACGTCTTCATCTCAGATCTCACTCGTGTGTCTCGGTCTTTAATGGGACGACGTCGCCCACAGAGTCGGACCAATGGAAGTTTGAAAAGGAAATAACACTTGAAAGACCCTTTGTTTAGCTTTAATACACAGGAAGTGACTTCTCCTCGAAAGGAGCCAGGTGTTTCTGTATTTTACTATATTGTCAATCATTGTGTTTATGCACCAGGATCCACTTGGTGTCCACAGGAGGAGTTCAGGCTGTTAATAACAATAATAATAAATGGGATTTGATCAACTTGTTTACTTGAATCAGACACTTAAAGCATTTGGCGAGTACATGGAGATTTAAACACTGCATTAATGTACTTTGTAGTGGGTTAATAACTTAAACATTTAGCCAATGTGTATCTTCTAATTGCTAAATAGGAGGATTTGAGTTGGGGAATTATGTTCTGTCTTTATGTTTATTTTCATAACTGTGTGTTAGTTTATATAAAAGCAGACAACTTGTCAAATTTTTGGCCGATTTCTTATTTTGTGGTTTGCAGCTAAACAAGCTAAGTGTTTTCTGTGATGCTGAAACATTCTAAGTAAAGTAATTGTACTGTTGTCTCATGTGGAATGTGTGTACTGTATATTACGCTTGATGTATCAACATTAAATTAATTGTCCACTATTAAAATAGTTGAATAATACATTTTGCAAAAGTGCTGGGTTCCCCTTTTCAAATGTGACAATTCAATACTTGTTTCTGCTTTAAATCAAATATCTTGTATTGCTTTGCTTGAATAAAAATAGAGAGTTAGAGAAATTATATTGTTCAGAATTGTTAGTATTAAGTTAGTCTCTACTTTAGTGAATCCAACTAGCTAATTAAATCGTTACTGCACTATTCAGACTTTATTGAATGTGTATTTACATGTTTAGTAAGAACAGGAGAATCACTGTTTCCAGGTTGGAGACCACTTTAAAGTGCAAATACGGACGAGAGTGAAATGCTCCACAAACAGGTGAATACTAAATTATACGGTTAGAAGCTTTGACTTCACAAATATCGTGAGTGCAGGATGAGAAACTATGAAAAGCGCTGATACCCAGGAAAGAGCTGGTGTGTACGCAGGGCTGCAGCCGCCACTGAGGACATTGAGGTCACATCCACAGCATTGTTTCTGGGAATGTGCGGGGCATTAACAAACTGAGGGGGGAGTTGACATATAACACACACACACACACACACACACGCAACACAACACAAAAAGTGGGTTTTCATAAACAGATTAATTTAGTCGTTGGGTTAAACATGCAATATTTGATTGTTTGTGGTGTTTAACAGGATAAGATTTCACCAAACAAAGGGATTTAACTCCACCAGAGGCAATGTGGTTACTTTTCGGCTGCTGTGGTTGCACTGGGGGGAGTTTTGTGCTCTGAAAGCTTTTCTTCACCGATCTGTACCCTCTCTAGTTTTATCAGGGTAACATGAATCATCCACTTGGACAAATTATTCAGCAGAGATGACACAAGCGGAGAGTTCAGGAGCGTGTGTCTCGGCCAAAACACGTGAAAAAAAGAAGCAGGACACAAATCTAGCAGTGGCCCTGTCATCAGAGCACATGTGCTGTGGAACATTAAACAGCTGGTTTAAGTTAGGACATGACCACCTACATAGTGAGTGACTGAGGGCCCGGTAGGGATGGAGCACACGGCCATTACTGTCACATTCACCACCTGCTCTGTGACCCAACAAATGACAATCAGCATCACAGCCAGCCATTTGAAAATATCAAAGTAATGTTCAAAATGTTCATCAACCTATAAATTACTTTGTAATAAAATGTTTTGATTAATTCACCATTTTCAGATTCTGATACCTATATTATAAATTATATTATTGGACAATATAACAACAGTATTTTAGCCTCATGACATATCATTAGTGAGCTCTGTCACCCTCATGTGGTGAGAAGAACGAATTACACTCACTGATGGGAGAGTCCTGTGCAGTTAACTGGCCACGTCAAAACAAGAAACTGTTTATTTGGAGCCTAGACTTTAAATGAACTGGTTTTAACTGATCACTATACTGGGAAATATCTTCTCGTGAACAGTTTTTATCCAAATTCTAACAAAGAACTGAAATCTGGCCAACAAGGTCCCAATAACATCCTGGTTTAACAATAACTGGAATTGGTCCAGTACATATTTATGTAAACCAGCTCGGCTTTAAAAATTACTTTAAGTTCTTCGTATAATTAAGACTTATTTAATCTCCTTTGACCAACGATTCTTATAAAACTGGAGGTGAATGTAAGATTCAGGAAATGATGTTGTAACGACTCAGAAAAACAGACCCTGGTCTTTTAGATTTTAGGGTTCTCATAACTGACAGCGCCATCTTGTGGCAAAACACTCCCCCATCACTCTATAATAAATACACACAGGAACATGTTAAGCGGCTGTTTTCCTCTTCACAAACGTTTAGACAATCTGATGTTAAAATACCTGCTTCTGGGTAATATGACACTTAAAGGATCAATCAAGAAACTATATACTTAGTTTATGATTCTGTCAAATGGTATGAAAACTAGGTAGGTATCAAAATCATAAAACATCTGTTTAAGATGCGTAAATAAAAAAGATGACCCTTTTATTTGTGACAAAGACACAGACAACACGTCCATCACTTTCCAAACTTTTAATGTAAAAGACAAAACACACAGAATATGATGACATGAGGGGGAAAACGCTTCTTCTCATTTGTCCTTCTCCCTCTGCTCCTTGTCCTTCTTGTCCTTCTCAACCTTTGCCTCTTCGGCCTCGTGCCGCTTGATGAGCACCTCGACCTCTTTCTGTTTAAGAACCTTGATTTTGGTTTTCCCGTCTTCCCGCGTCAGGGTGGCGATCTCCACTAGGATAGGAAATGTGAAACACGGTGGTTGTAGATAGTTAGTGTTGGTTTTCATTTTAAGTCTTGTAATTCAGCTTTAGATACATCCTGATGATTTAGATTTAATGACTTATTTCAACCAAAAGCCTCAAGGATTATCTGATAGAAGTTTTTTTAAATGTGTTATGTTAGTTTAGAGCCTTGTTATTACTACTGTTAAGATATGTCCTGCATAACACAGTGCATGACAGTAATACTGTCATTTCAAATCAATCAAAATGTGCCATCTAAACTACTAGTGAGTACTGTCTGTGATTCTCACCCTTTTCTGCCGAGAGCTTGCTGACGTCCATCGTTTTGTTGAGGACTTTGACGGCCAGAGCCAAAGCAGAGGACAGAGTCATCTCTCCCTCTTTGAAGTCCTGCTTCAGCATGGACACGGCAGCCTGAGGCAAACACGTCAATACATGATATTATACTCAGGATACAGAGGAACAGTAACTCAAATAAAGTTAATAAAATGTATTGGTTCAACAAATGTAACCCTCCATATTCGAAATTGGCAACAAAGCATTTAATACAATTTAAAAAATAAATTATAAATCCCTTATTGTAAGGCTACTACATCAAATACTCCGAAACCAAAACTGCAACGGTCTTATGACACTTTATCTTATGACAGGAAAAGATTATGCGGCAATTTTCATTCACAACTACTATAATCACAACATTGTTCATGCTATCTGCTGAGATCATCTAACTGATTCTCATCACTCAACACATTTCAGACTTACAGCGCTGTTGTTGCCGATGCACGTCGCCTTCCAGCCTCCGTAGTTGCCGCTGGGGTCACTCTGGTACAGCTGGAAACCGTAGTGTTTGTCCCAGCCCATGTAGAGCAGAGAAACACCAAACGGCCTCTTTCCTTTAAACACAAACCACACAGATGTTACAGAACGCCACAAAACCATCTGACATTTCACTAAATGATGACATACTGTAGTCGATTGTATACTAGTATAAAATGTTATCAGACATCTGTAGAGATGCACACTTGAAATGATTAAAAATGA
Source organism: Pleuronectes platessa (assembly GCF_947347685.1). Lineage (NCBI taxonomy): Eukaryota > Metazoa > Chordata > Actinopteri > Pleuronectiformes > Pleuronectidae > Pleuronectes > Pleuronectes platessa. Next base: position 27,873,505 of record NC_070626.1, read on the forward strand.
CAATTATGTTGATGCCAAGGATTAAGATAAGATAAGATGCATTTATTCATCCCAAACACATGCACAGTCATGCAAAGGCACACTCATGTAGGTAGGGAAATTTAATCTCTGCTTTTGACCCATCTTGTGCAGGACACACAGAGCAGTGAGCAGCCGCGTACAGGCGCTCGGGGAGCAGATGTTGGGGGAGTAAGGTGCCTTGCTCAGGGGCACTAGACAGGGTAGGGAGACTCTTGGATTTTTGGACAGATCAATCCAGGTTCGTCTTTTGTTGTCTCTCCGTGGAGTCGAACCAGAGACGAACCAGAGACCTTCTCTGCCCATAGTCCAAGTTTCTGCCACTAGACCACCGCCTCTCCTATTACTTTAAGGAATTAGAACCAAGAATGAGACAAAACAACTTCTGTGCATATTACCTCCAAATTGTGTGTAGGCTTGCTTGATGTCACACAGAGCTGTCACCAGCTGCTCACAGGGAATGGGCTCCTGGTACTGCAATAAATATCTATAATAGAGAAATGTGAACTGGTCAACAGTTGGTGGTAAATGTGATACAAGGCTAGAAAGGTTCTTGCAATGTCATTTGCATCTTCTCAGGAAATGTTATTCTCAGAATTAGACCTGATAAATAAGGAGGTATCTGGGACAGCCCTTGAATTGCCAGTTTTTCCTCTGACTCTTACCTCTGTGCAATTAGCCGCAGCTCATTCGTCAGTACGTTGGCATCTGAAGTGATGCCAGCAACACTGCACGCCATGTCTCTGAAAGACACAAGCACACAGGACCAGCAGTTTAATGTAAGAGCACCTGAAGTGCTTCTTTAGCTTAAAGTCCGCAGCTGAGTTCACTCACTCATTGAGCTTGTAGATCTTCTCAGAGAAGAAAACCTCGTCGAGCAGTTTGTGGATGTTGCGTCTCTCGGCTGCTAAGAGCACGCCGTCGTTTGCTAAGATCCCCAGACAAGTGCCAGCGTGACCGATGGCTTCCATGGCGTACTCCACCTGATACAGGCGCCCTGAAAGATGTAGTCACAAGGTGTCAATTGACTACTCTCTCTAAAAAATATATAAATCCTTTACGACTTAACAATATGAAACGCATATAAAATAGTTTGACAAAGTGAATAAAGCCATTCACTGATGAAGACTGTGAGATGTGGCTAAACATTACAGATGAACACTGCAGCTGGAATATAATGTCAATATGATCGTGTATTTTATGTTCAAATGTTTAAAAAACAAAAACACTTGCCTTCAGGGGAAAATATAGTTGTCCGAGAATCATATCTGCGAGACTAAACATTAGAGAAGTAAGAGGTTAGCCGGAAAAAAACAAGATATATGAAAAACTAAATCCTGCAGAGGTTAAAAGCTACTTACCATTTCCACACGTCACTGGAGCCTCCTGCAAATTATGTAAAGACACATTTCTTATAAACTGGGGCAAACAGCAGGAACCCAAAGCTCTTAGTGTGTTGCACATTGAAGCTGAGCTCTTCACTCTGTTTGAAGACAACTTTTCAAGTTTGTTAAAATGATTCTATTCTATACAAAAGCAGGAGAACTAAATGTCACTGCTTTTTCAGAATCTAGACCAGGATCAAAACGAGAGAACACGATAATCGAACTAGATTATCCCACAAAAAGCTAAACCAAACAGTGACTCAGCAGAGTTAATAGATACATCGAGTTAGATCTATTTATATAGCACATTAGAAACAAGCCAAAGTGCTTTACGGTTATTACAATGTAACAAAAGCGTTGATAAAGGACAATATGTACAATGTTAGAAATAAAGTCTATAGAAAAAGGTAAACACAGCAAAATGGCATAGTTAACCAGAAACAAATGAGGTGAAATAATGACAAGAAGCATTCGAATAATGACAAGACAGACTCGAGCTGGATCAAAGTTGATATTTAAAGATTAAGATCGGGCAGTAAACTTCTTAAATAAAAGAACAAACGATGAATTAAGTCTTTCTTTGACACAGTATGTTTAATCCTCCCTGTTTACCTCGGTGTACAGCAGCTAGCTAACTGATGCTAAACAGAATGAATCTGCAATATCTCAGCATGCTAACTGGCTAGCATCCTGAAAAGCTAGTTCCAGAATAAAAGCCCCCCCGTCTAGAACACTGCGAAGTGAAGGTGTGACATAAAATTTAATTGAAATTAAACAATGCTGTAGTGAATAATAAAATAAGGAGTCGTTACCTGAGATTAAAGAGAATTAGTTTAGTCACTTCAGCCCGGACACAGCGATCCGGCACTTTCTGTTTGATGCTTCCTCGGCAACACCGGAAACTGCGGCTGCGAGGAATTAGCTCAGCAGCGCCACCTGTCAGCAGGAGGACCGAGGTAATGTTCTGCATCACTGTTGCAGGTCAATGACAAGTGTAAAGAGAGAAAGAAAGAAAGAAAGAAAGAAAGAAAAATAGATAGATAGATAGATAGATAGATAGATAGATAGATAGATAGATAGATAGATTCAAGATTCAAGATTCAAGATTTTTTATTGTCAAATGCACAACAATAACATTTAGCAGTCACTGGCAGTGAAATGCTTGAGTATCAGGCTCTCTTCTAGCAATGCTCAAGTAATTACAACCTATAAAATAAAATAAATAGAAATAGTATAAAATAGAATAAAATAGATAGATAGATAGATAGATAGATAGATCAACAGACTGATAGATAGATAAACAGACTGATAGATGGATAGATAGATAGATAGATAGATAGATAGATAGATAGATAGATAGATCAACAGACTGATAGATAGATAAACAGACTGATAGATAGATAGATAGATAGATAGATAGATAGATAGATAGATAGATAGATAGATAGATAGATAGATAGATAGATAGATAGATAGATAGATAGATAGATAGATGTTTAAAACAATCTCAGCTCTGCTGTGTTCAGGGCTCTTCTGTTGTCTAACCTTTTTTGGAGGAGTCCATCACAATGTGGAACCTATATACAAATAATTTGGGTTGAACTGCTGTCAGTATTATATTTCATAATGATGCCACCGATAATGATAGAGCATCATTTTGACCTTTATTTGATATAATCGGGGGAAGAAATTGTTTTAAGTTCACACCGGTCTGACGTGAAGTTTTAGTTTCTCCCTTTAACGCAGCACGCTTGTGATTGGCTGTTTGAGCAGCATGGCGTTTGAATGGGAAGAGGAAGCAATCTGACTGCTAGCTCGTTAGCTAGGAAGTGGCTAACCTCGCTGCAGAACACAAACAAGTTAAAGTTAAACAGCGAAACGACGGCGCTAGCTTGACTTGCTTGTTTCCGTCTTCTGTCGACATGACGTCTCGAGCCCGAGTCGCACTCAGGACATGATTCTGAATTAAACATCTGTCCGGAAAGGTGAGTGTTTCAAACGCGATGCTAACGCTAGGCAGAGCTAGCTTGATCGGGGCTAACACGCGACATTAGAGCACCCAGGAGATCAAAACCAGCGTTTTCTCATATGCAACGTTTCATTTAATGATCAGGTTTAACTCTGTGCGTGTTGTATTGGTCTCAAGTAGCTCGAGCAGGGCGGATACTGTCGCTCCCGGTCGGCCTCACTGCGCCTCGGGTACACTGTGTCCTCTGACCGATGCTATCACTGGGGTCAAACAGAAACTAGTGGGATGATAATCAGCTGTTCCGGGATCAGTAAATCGACTCTCTCATAGATAAGAGCAGGTAAATGTTATTAAGGTGACATTAGAAGTCACAGTTGTTGGATTACAGGCTGGTTCTTCTCAGCAAAGATGGAGGAAGGGCTGCATATACACATAAATGCTGTTATCATCTGGGTTCATCGCGTCACAAGGTTGTAGTTACATCACTGTTATTATATCAGCTGTGGAGGAGGTCACGTGGTTTATCTATGTGTTTGTTTGTTCGCAAGATTACGCAAACAAAATAATAATTACTCAATCGATTTGCATGCAATATTATGGAGGGGAGGGGCAGGACACATGGAAGAGCCAATAACATTTGGACGTGGTTCCAGGAAGTATTTTTTTCTCCACTTACACAACAACTCCTGGGTCCTGAGAAAAACGTTCAGGCATGTTTTAAACCACCCCTCAACTCTTGGATTATATCAAATTAAATTCTACGTAATAAACAAAACACAATACCAGAAAGTAGAATGAAGCTAAACTAAGGTTTTCATGTGTATTACATGGTATATGTAAACTCCCATTTCCAGTCTCAAAAACCAGCTATAATAATTTGTTTAAACTCCTTTACTGATGACACTGTTGTTTGCTTGTGTTCTCTCAGGCAGGATTCAGTTGGATGAGGTCGCCCCTACAGCTGTCAGGATGCAGCAGAAAAGAAACATCCAGATCATCGAGTGGGAGGACCTCGACAAGAGGAAGTTCTACTCTTTCGGGGTGTTCATGACGATGAGCATCCGTGCCACAGTCTACCCAGCAACACTCATCCGCACGCGGTTGCAGGTGCAGAGGGGCACGTCGCTCTATGCCGGAACTTTTGACGCCTTCTTCAAGATCCTGCGGGCGGAGGGTGTACGGGGCCTCTACCGCGGCTTCATGGTCAACTCCTTCACGCTCATCTCAGGGCAGGCTTACATAACCACCTACGAACTGGTGAGAAGGCATGTCTCCCAGTATACAGAGGACAACACCATGAAGTCGCTGGTGGCCGGCGGCTCGGCTTCGCTGATCGCTCAGAGCATCACCGTTCCCATAGATGTGGTCTCTCAGCAGCTGATGATGCAGGGCCAGGGGGCGCACCTCTCCCGCTTTCAACTCAACACCAACACACAGGCTGGAAAGCGCAAAGTACTGTTCGGCCAAACCAGGAACATTATGAGTCAGATTTATGCTGCTGATGGGTGCCGGGGCTTCTACAGAGGATACGCTGCTTCTTTAATCACTTACATCCCAAACAGTGCGGTCTGGTGGCCTTTCTATCATTTTTATGCTGGTAAGCGCCTGAAACCTCTGAAAGCACTGCACTCATTACACCTTCCTTAAGAACCTTGTGCTTTTGTCACGTCCAATTTATCTTTGTGTTTTGTTTTACAGAGCAACTCTCCAAACTGGCTCCCAGTGACTGTCCTCATCTGATTCTACAAGGCATTGCTGGACCCCTCGCTGCTGCCACTGCCTCCACGGTCACCAACCCGATGGATGTGGTTCGAGCCAGAGTTCAGGTTAGCATCAGTCAAACTCAATAAAAAATGTGATGTTGCATCAAATCCAAATTAATAATTGATGTCTAATAATGACCAAATTCAGAGAAGTAAATTTTACATAGTCTGCAGAACAAAAATCTGAAATTAGTCCAAATAGTTAAATATCCAGTTTGAGGCTTAGATACTTTGATACTGGTTTGTGGTTCCATGCTCTGTTGTGTGTGTTTTTTAGGTCGAAGGCCGGTCTTCAGTCATTGAGACGTTCAGACAGCTGATCAGAGAGGAGGGCTGCTGGGGTTTGACCAAAGGACTGTCGGCTCGCATCATTTCATCCACACCCACTGCCATCGTCATGGTGGTCGGCTACGAGACTCTGAAGAAAATGAGTTTGCGACCGGAGCTGGTTGACTCTAGACACTGGTAAAACACACCTGGACAGATGGTGTATGTACCATGTGACATTTTCGCCCCCAGCCCCAAAGTGGACTTCCTGTGAAAGCACTGGGTGAATAATACATCTCAGCCTGGGGGGGGGGGGGGGGGAAATGAGATCAGGCCAATTAAAACACGCAAACCATGTGTTTAAATCTGTATCTGACCTTTCATACCGACCCATAAGTTACAGATTAAAGCAACACTTTGTTACGTTTACTGTGCAACAGCGCCCTCTGCAGCAGCTCGGTGTCCGAGCCATAAAGTGGTTTTTAATCTAAAAGAACCCACCACCAATCTCTTGGAATTCATAAGTGGATATTACCCATGACCCCTGGCTTCCTGAACCAGAAGAGCTGCCGCCGTGACCTATAACACAAACTCTCAATAGAATTCTTTGTATTTTTAAAGTTTCCTGCTGAATTCTGGAGATAAACGCTGGTTTTAATGACTTCTAGCTGATCTGCAGTTCAGCTTTACTCCTCAACTTGCTGGAACGGATTTGAAGCTGCAACTCTCAGTCAGTTCCACACGTCTCACAGGAGATGGCACTGACTCACCAGAGGTGCAAAGAGAAAGAGGAGACGTTCAGGGTGAGGAGTGGGAATGAAAGAGGAAACCTCCTCTCTTTTCCAACACATTGAACAAAACAACTTATTTTAAAGCTGCTGTTTATTGTTAAAAAAAAGTTGCATAGTGTTGCTTTAAATATTTTGCCTTTTAATGTTCACGCACAGGTTTGCAGTTGTCGCTGCTTAAACAGGGTTGAAAACTGCATCATCGTCCTGTCGCTGGACAATTGAGACAAATTTAAGCCACTGTTATAGAATTCGTTTTTATGTTTTGGCAACGCACACTGCATCAGGTTTCTGCATCTTTGCTTAGCAGAGAAGTGGAACTGAAAGCTGTGTGCTATGTGTGATAGTTTGTGCTTTCTTACCAAAGTCGAGCAAAGCTGGGCTCACATTAAAAACCGGGCTTTGATCAGGGTTTGGAGAAACGTTGGTGCAAACAAACTTGTGTTTTTGTTTCCCTCCATTCATCACACTGGCGTGTGTCTGATATACGGTTTCTTTCTCCTGGCCTTTTCTAGTCGCTGCCTTCATAGTGTGAAATCACTAACAGCAATGTGAGTTTTGTTTTTAACTGCTGAATGAGCATGAGAAGACTGGTGTTAGGTATTAGAATCAGCCAACTGGCAGATACTATGTTTTATTTGTCCTGCAAGTCAAATCACTCGACAAGGTCCACACACAACAAGAGACGCACAGTCACACATTTTATCAGCTCTTCTGTAACACACTGTTTGTCTGTGGTATTGACGATGCAGAAAATGGCTGATTCGGTGTATCGGTAACCACCGGGTATCTGCCAGTGTAAAACCTGTGAGCAGAAATGATAGTTGCATCTGGTGTGACGGTAAATGTTTGAGTGCAATAAATGTTTTCCCCTTCTCAGAAAAATGTGATTGTATATTTCCTGTAAATCATGTGAATAACACGTCTTCTTTAAAATGCTTTTTAACTAATTTATCTGTTGTTTTTCGGGGGGGGGGGGGGTTGGTTTTGGGGTTTTTGACCACTGTCGTGTTTGATCTTCAAAATGTCACGTTTCATATTAGTTTTTCTTTTGTGGAACATGAGTAACGCTGTTCATTGTATCTGAGACAGTTTGTTGCTTAATAAGAAAAACTGCTCAAGTGGCTTTTGCAGGCACGTAATTAATTAAAAAAATAAAGGAAAACAACCAATTTTATTTTAAGTTTTAGGTGAGATGTGGTCACTGTTTTGGACAGATACAAAAAAAAAAAAATAATATATATATATATATATATATATACATGTAGTGATTGACACGTAACATTAAATGTTTCAGAAAAGCAAAGATACAAGGATGTTTTACTCCGGTAGAAAAGTCCTAAATCCGAAAGTTGTATATGAAGCCATAATGTTTCTTAACTTATACAGACATTTCTCAGGCCATACCAAGATGTGTTGGAATCATTAAAGTTCTACCTGAACACTGTGTAAATTCACCTGCCGTTTTAAGTTCTAGTTTTCACAAGAACACATTATCTTCATTATTTAAAAAACAAAACAAAACAAAAAAAACATGTGAGAGTCAGAGTCTCAAACAGCTCGACAGTGATTCGTCCTCTGACGAGTCAGAACTCGTTGTGTACAGAATTCATGTGGTTTCACATTGTGTGTTGTCTCAGTGTGTTTTCATTCAACATCTGTTTGTTCAATAAAACTTCACAGCTGCTCTTGAACCGTTGGCTCCGCTGTTTTTTTATTTTTCAGCTTGATATTTGAATGTGGATTAAAAAAAAAAAAATCTCAATTAAAACACGTGATTGCCATTTTAATGTCAGATCACTAACTTGAAGAGAACTAGAACTTAAACCTTTTTTAAATAAGTCCTATATATTTAATAACTGGATTCTATATTAATATTTAAAGTTTAGAAATTATGCCGCCAGATACCTTTTTACACAAAAATACCCAATATGTACATTTCTTAGAAGAAGCCTTTAATGTTGGTTTAATCAAAACTTTGCTCCTTAGGGGTATTTCCATCTACTTTGGTAGAGTCGTAGTCTACACATTTCTACATGAGCATCTCTGTGCATCAATGCTATCACCATCTTATGTATAATTTAAGGCAAGGACAAAAATTCATATTTTTTCCTTTGGTTTATCACAGTTTACTCAGGCACAGTGCCAGTCACATTGTTACTGATACTAGGAATACAGTCTTTAAATTCTTACCTATCGATAGACACCAAGATCATGCAGCTGGATCTGACAGATGTTAGATGATGTTAGATGATAGATCGAAACCAATAACTGCACCTTAGCACCGCACGTGCCCATAACTTATTGTTGTTTTATGTCAGATTGTTGTTTATGTCAAATGCACCAACCACACCAATGCAATTTCCTGTATGTGTAAATACACAGGGAATTAAAAGAGTTCTGATTCTGTTTGAGCTTTTCTTAATTAATTGTGAGTCCAGTCCCCCTGAGAGCTAACAGACTATCTAATACACTTTCATAAGCCTGTATATATCTCATCGAATAAAACACAACAGCTTCAGTTGCTCTTAGACATTGTGACGGACTCGACAACACAACAAAAGTGCCACTACGAGCTACCGCTGCCATGATTAGAGTTTTCCCTGACTGACAATCCTTGTGTCCTGAGGAAAGGTTCAGGCATGTTTAGGGGGCCGTGATCTTAATGCGGTCTTAATGCCATCGAGGTGACGATTGTAGCTGATGGTTCAAATACTACACATACATTTTGAGGTATTAAGCTGTATTTGAAATACTGTGATGATGGAACAGCAATGATTATACAGAAAACATTTGTTGTTATTCAATTTCAATCAAAAGCAGCATCAATATACATACCAGAGACTGGAAAATTTATTAAGTTAAGGTTATGCCCCATTATGCCTAATGTCGCTAATTTGCCTCATACCTTAATTTTATATCTACTGTAAATGCTATATTGAAATTTAGAATCTCAACTTAATTTAGCATCTGTATGACAGCCAAAAACACAAATGATAATTGTCTTCTATAATTGGAATTAATTCAGTCAGTAAGGGGTTAATGAGGATCTAGTGAATTTAACTTCATGAATGGACCATGGAGGTATCAACTCTACTGACTGACATTCTAGTTGTTACTGTGAATTTAATTTGACAGATACAAATCCTCTCAGTTCAGTATTTGTCCACCTCTCTTCCTCTGCTGTCAGCAGATTGAAAAAGCTAGTTTGACCGGAAAATCAACTCAACATCCCCTTACTAGTTTTTATGTGCATTACAGGGTTTCATGTCTGTGTGCCTGCATCTCTGAGTCAATAGGCTCAAACCTGTCAAGTACATGTGTTTGCCTTGCAGCATAATTTAGCTTTTTAATCATTTATTTGCAGTGAACTTAAATTTCCAGCCTGATGACACTGTGCTTCTCTCAGGCAGAAGTCAGTCAGAGGAGGGTCGCCCCTGCAGCTGTCAGGATGCAGCAGAACAGAAACATGCAGGCCCTCGAGTGGGACGACCTCGACAAGACCAGGTTCTACCCGATCGGGGTGTTGATGAAGATGAGCATCCGATGCACAGACTACCCAGCAGCACTCATCCGCACACAGCTGCAGGTGCAGAGGGGCAATTCGCTCCACAAGGGAACTTTTGACGCCTTCTCCAAGATCCTGCGGGCGGAGGGCGTGCGGGGCCTCTACCGCGGCTTCATGGTCAACTCCTTCACGGTCGTCTCAAGCCAGGCTCACATAACCACCTACATGCTGGTAAGGAAGTATGTCTCCCAGTATACAGAGGACAACACGGTGAAGGCGCTGGTGGCCGGCGGCTCGGCTTCACTGGTCGCTCAGAGCATCACCGTTCCCATAGATGTGGTCTCTCAGCAGCTGATGATGCAGGGCCAGGGGGCGCACCTCTCCCGCTTTCAACTCAACACCAACACACAGGCTGGAAAGCGCAAAGTACTGTTCGGCCAAACCAGGAACATTATGAGTCAGATTTATGCTGCTGATGGTTTCCGGGGCTTCTACAGAGGATACACTGCTTCTTTAATCACTTACATCCCAAACAGTGCGGTCTGGTGGCCTCTCTATCAGTTCTATGCTGGTATGTGCCTGAAACATCAGAAAGCACTGCACTCATTACACTTTCCTTAAGAACATTGTGCTTTTGTCACGTCACAATTTATCTTTGTGCCTATTATTAGATCTGTCTTTTGTTTTTACAGAGCAACTCTCCAAACTGGCTCCCAGTGACTGTCCTCATCTGATTCTACAAGGCATCGCTGGACCTCTCGCTGCTGCCACTGCCTCCACGGTCACCAACCCGATGGATGTGGTTCGAGCCAGAGTTCAGGTTGGCGTCATTTACTGAACATCCATCATCTACAGGCATCACATGGTCACTTGAATGATGTTTGGGGGGATATTGCAAAAAGCTTAGTTGGGATTCGCAAGTAGTTTATGGTTCCTTCTGTCTGTGCGGAGAAAAATGTGTTGAAGTGCACAGTCCAGTCTATTCAGTTTATTATTATTACTTATTAAATGTGAGTCATTAGTCAGCTTTCTTTGTGTTTGTGCGTCGGATCTCAAGTTGTCTTATCACTCACTGTAATTTGCATGACCTGATGATTCAGGGTGACAGTTTGTGCGTCAGACGACAGTTCACACACCAGCTGATGGTCTGGAGTCAGTGGCTAGAGATAATAAATTGCGAATGGGGGATGATACAGTATGAAAAGCTAATCCCCTGACATTTGAAACTTTATTAAAAATGAAACATTGGATCAAATAATCAGGGACCAGATTCTAAAACAATTCCCACAGTTTTAGGCCTTGATATGGTGATACTGGTTTGTGGTTCCATGCTCTGTCTGTGTGTTTTCAGGTTGAAGGCCGGTCTTCAGTCATTGAGACGTTCAGACAGCTGATCACAGAGGAGGGCTACCGGGGTTTGACCAAAGGACTGTCGGCTCGCATCATTGCATCCACGCCCGCTGCCGTCCTCACGGCCGTCGGCTACGAGACTCTGAAGAAAATTAGTTTGCGACCGAAGCAGGACGATTCCACACAAAGGTAAAACACACCCGGACAGACGGATCGGGGGCTGGCTCCTACAAAACTACAACCTGGAAATCAGTGGCCACATTTGTGGATATGGAAAATCTGGATATGGATAAATGTGATGGTTCCACCAACACTCGAACGATGTGACGCTCTGGAACTTCACGTAGCGCTCAGCCGATCCTCTAACTGGAATCCAGAAGAGACTAAATCTATTCAGGAAAAACAATCGCTCATTTATAAAAACACATTTATTATCGAAACAGAAAAACAAATCTTCCTTAGATTTAGTTCAATGGAGTAAAAAGATAACTGGACTTTATTATTGAAATGCAAAATTTTCCTAAGTTTGGTTCTATTAATCTTCCGTAGTATTCATGATGAACTTTGATTCTGCTCGTCGTGATATTATATATATATATATATTTTATATTTACTAGTGCTTTGTGAGACAAATTTTGTTTATATTTAAGTCTCTCTGTTTTTTTCTGATTTATTTCAAAGTAATATACAATGAAAGGTTCACTTTGATGCTTGAGAAATAACTGCATATGAGTGAAAAATACTGCCCTCATAGTATAATAATAATAATAACAACAATAACAACGATACTACTGCAGCTTGACTGAATTCATGACCTTTGTGCCGTCCCAGCTAAGTGTGTTTATGTACAGCACGCACGGACAAGTAAAACCCAAAAATGAAAAACAAGACAAGGCAGTGACACCATAAGAACATCGGCCACAGAGGAAATAAATACAAAAATGCCAAATTAAATACAAAATAGTACAAAAACAAGAATAAAACATTTTTAACATAATGGAAAAGTGTGTGAATGTGTAAAGTATTTATACAACAGAAAGTGTCTGATAGAGATGTATTGTATTGATCGTGTTATTGCCAGTAAAGAATATGTGAATGGGCATAATGTATATACACAATCTAGTTGAAATCATAACCAGGTTCCCAAAGCTTTCATAAACAAAGTGAACTCACTAAAAGTAAATCTCAAGTCCGATTAAAACCAATAAAGCCCTAAAAGCACCAACCTCACTCACACGTATGTTAAGCATCAACATGTTCATGAACAGGACAATAGATGGCAGCAGACAAGGACCTTCCAGCTCTCGTCCTTCACTCACACGTCCTTAAACTCTCTGCACTCAAACTTTCCCTCCTGCTGATTATCCCCCCGACAGGCCAGTGTACCGACGAATGACAGAGCGGAGGAGGAGGCCTGGTGAAGATGGCCGAGGCCTCCTCTGAGCTGACACTTCCCGGTGGGATGACGGAGTGCTCCCTGCTCGGCTCCATACATTAATTATCAAGCGGTGTCTGGAAGGCACTTTGTCTAGAAGACCGATGAGGGGCTGTCGGAGGAGGAGAGAAACGGACTCAGCCGGGGTTAGAGGAAGGGCCTCTGGTTCTCAGGGGATGTGGTGGTGGTAGCTATGTGGTGCCAGGGTGAGTGTGTGTGTGTGTGTGTGTGTGTGTGTGTGTGTGTGTGTGTGTGTGTGTGTGTGTGTGTGTGTGTGTGTGTGTGTGTGTGTGTGTGTGTGTGTGTGTGTGTGTGTAGAATACAAGGTGGGATAGTCAAAGTACTAAGAGGATGGACATGAGAACTATTGAAAAGTGTGACCTTCTCAGCTCTAGACACATTCATGATATTTGAAAAGCAGCAAAGCACAAATCAGTCTTTTTAAGGGGTTTTCCGGGAGTTCACGATGTATTATTCAAATGTTTAACATTTGAGTCTGTGTTCAAACAGCTCTGACATATATACAGACATATAAATATATATATATTTTGTGGTTGCTGTAAATTTTTCTTTAGAAATTCATGTCATGTAGATCAATCATTTCTTTAAATGCATTTTTGTGGGGCTGGATGGAGAACCTTCAGGATTGATTGATGTGTTGTATAAATGGCCGATTCAAACAACATTAAAAAAATAAATAGATAAATAAAAACCTATGAGTGGCATCTTGCAATTGATGGTTATCTGGGTTTAATGTGCCCAGCATCTGTCACTGAAATGAGGATCTGTACCACAAAGACCAAACCTTCCATCCATCTGTCCATCATCTTATTAAAACTTTCTTCCCAAAACCAAAATTACATAAACTTTCAGCAGCGGGAATTCGCCATCAAAAATGATTTAGCATTTTTTACCACCACAGAAATGATCTCTATTAATCTCAAGTGGATTTTCTCACTCGTGGTCTTTGGAAAAATAAGTCATGTTAAATAATTGTGTTCAGCACCGCAGTCAAAGTTTCATTCACCTCCATCACTTTAGGTTGGAGGCAGAAATCTCAGTGACAGTTGATGGGAACTGAAGAAATATAAAAAATAAACTGTATATGTATATCTACGTATACTGTCTAAGTAGATAATTTGTTCAGCTGTAGGTGTGAAGGAGAAATCTGTGATGAATGCACCTTCAAGTTCCACAAACCCTCAGTTAGAGATGAGACATTTTACCCAAAACATAATTGAGCCCCATCATTAAAACAAATGTGTAATGACTCAGAGCATGTGTGTGGGGAGAGGGAGCCGGGGTGGAGGAGGTTTGGTCACATGCAGGGAGGAGATGAGGAGGAGGAGGAGGAGGAGGAGGAGGAGGAGGGACAGACAGAGGGAGAGGAAGAGGCTGAATAAAGGGAGCAGACAAGGCAGCAGACGACGGACTGTAAAGGCTGAAGCACAAACTGAACCCTGCAAGGAAAAAATGCCCAATTTTGCCGGCACGTGGAAAATGAAAAGCAGCGAGAATTTCGACGAGTTGCTGAAAGCCCTGGGTGAGGAGAATCCACTCTGTCTGTGAGGAAGGTCTCAATGTGTGTCAGTGAAATCATAGATTCATCATTATATTGAAAAGCTTGCTACAGGTCTTTTATCTAGACTTTATCTAGACTCTAGATAAAAGACCTGTAACAAGCTTTTCAATATAATGTTGAATCTATGATGTATATACCTTGATTCTAGACAACTTTACCTGGGATGCAGATGCACGTTAGAGTTTGAAATGTCTGCAGACGACTGGTGTTGAGTGAATCGTTTTTTTCAATTTATAAAATTTAAAAACCGCTGCAAACACAGATGCATCACACTTGAGATACAAATAGGAAAGTACACAAAGACTAGAAGCATCTTGGTGACAGCAGAATGTGATTGGATTAAATTCAGCTCCAATTAAAAGCTGGTTGCAACAATCCTCTCTCTCTAATTATTATTCCATTACCACACAGATTTGTACGCAAGACAAGAAACACAAGTTTATTTCTACTTTAATGCCAGGATATAGTTTTTCTCTCTTTTTCCATTTGTGAAAGCAGGTGATTATTTGTTTTTGTAAAAACAATTTGACTTACAGTTGTTTTTTTACTCTCATGTCTTTATTTTGACTCGAAATGTCGAAGTTTTTAATCGAACACAGTGTATCACCCACGTGACTGGGTTCAAATTCCTTTCTGTTATTTTACGACTAACTTAAAGCAGTACATTTCAGTTGATCTTAATTTATGTGTAATTTCTTTTTCTGGCTTTCAGGAAGAAATATGGCAAAAGTGTCAAAAAAATCGAAATTGTAAATTCCCAAATATAGAAGGTGAAAAAATACAGATTCAGATTAAAACACATGTAATTTTTATGTAAAATGACCCTGGAATAATTTGTCATTTGCCTCTCTGGGCTTTCATCGGGTTCTGCTGCAGTTTCATTGCTGTACATGTGGACCTGTGTAATTAAATGGGACAAACACTGGAAACCACTGGTTTTAATTAGAGGAGGAGACGACAACACCCTGGTCTTGTCGCACGTCACCGATGCTGAGTTTGAGTGATGGACGGCACCGGAGATGAGAACCAGACCCAAGTGTTCTCTCATCCGAGTGTTTGCACTGTAACTGGGTGACAGAGCGTTTAATGGCTTTTCCAGTCGCTGGGACCACAGAACCCAACGTGATCTATCAGAGATCTTAAACAAAGCAAGCAGCGCCGGCATTCCTGGCTCTCAGCACCTCGTGGCTGCAGCCTCCACGTGCAACATCTGCTGATAACACCACCGCAGCTGCTTAAATATGATATTTAACAGCTCTGACTTGATTTCCTCTCGTGATAACTGAGGTCATGTGTTTTTACAGTGATGTGTCAGCACCTCTTACTTTGTACATTTCTGTTGGACAAGTTTCATCTCTGACACACAAACTTTGTTCTTTTGGTGCCGGAAAAAAAAGACACAATAAATGTGAGGTGTGTTATTAAAAGCATCAAAGGGCCATGCACACTCTTTAAATTCATACAATATGAGGGCGAGTGATTGATCAATGTAATTAAGCCGTTTCTCTAATATCGTTAGTTGCAAAAGTTACAAAAATGCGAAACTAAGTTACGCACTTTTTTTAACTTCATGGTGATGTCATGATGACGTCATTCCGAACATATGGTCCAAAATTATTCTTTGATTAATAGAAGCTTGAGATTGTGTCTATTGTACAATAGGAAGACACTTAATGAAATGCATGACATGATTTCCTGATCAATATCAGCTTCAGATTGTTTCTCTAGTTCTGTTGTTTGCAGATAAATGTTGGAAACTGTGTTTTTCAGACGATCAGCTCAAAAAGTGAATCATCTGTTTATTCCCTGCCTGCTAATATTTCCTAAGAGTTTGGTGAAAATCCATCAATGTGTTTATGAGTTATTTTGTTCAAACACACAAACACAGGAAAACCCCAATCCTGGCTTTGCTGGTCAGCAGTGAAATGAGATATTCGCTCTATTCTATTCGCAGTAGAAGGACATTTAACAATGTATTTTCTGTGTTTTTGTCAGTTTATACATTTTACTCCCTTCCTCCGCAGCCTGACTTAATACCTCTGGCCTCTCAGGAAGTTGTGTGCTTGTTGTCAGGTGTGAACGCGATGCTGAGGCGGGTCGCGGGCGTGGCTGCGTCCAAACCCCACGTGGAGATCAAACAGAACGACGAGCACTTCTACATCAAGACCTCCACCACAGTCCGCACCACGGAGATCCACTTCCTCATCGGGGAGGAGTTCGACGAGGAGACGGTGGACTGCAGAAAGTGTAAGGTAATTCAATCACTCCCTCATAAAGGTAGAGTCTGAGAGGAGGGGGTGGAGGGAGAATCAAACTTTTTAATTCAGTAAAAATACAAATAAATAGACACAATGTACTCAAGTGAAAGTACCACATTCAATTGACTACTTGAGTAAAATAAAGTAAGTACTTAATTTAAAATGTACTTAAAGTATTTAAAGTAAAAGTACTTTACACAGAGTCTCAGCCGTGACCTTTTCAGAACTCATTCCTGCTGCTGCTGCAGGAGGCGGGGTCTAATGTTACCTGCCAAAATTGTGTATAATAACGTGAACATGTAACGTAACACACTGTAAATATGTAGATGAGCAAAAATGAAAAGTACCTGAAAATAAATCGTCTTAAGTAAAGTGGAGAGATCCATGTAAAATGTACTTATAGGCACAGTAACAAAGTAAATGTACTTCATTAAATTCCCCCACTGATGAGAAGGCTGTAGATTTGGAAGGTGTTGGTGTTACAGTTCAAACCCCGAGCTGCTCTATCTCAGAAAATTGGATTAACTCTCTCAACTCTACATCCTGCCAACCTGGAAACAGATTGAAATCCACTCAGCCACATAGCTCAATAGTTGTGGTCTTGATTTGGCCCAGATCTGACAAACAGGAGTAAACCACAGCATCACCACATGTCAAGTGATTGTTTAGAGTGATTTGAGCACCATTGACCTCTCACTATCTGGGTCACTGTAGAATCACATCCTTTTAGAGCAGGCCACAAGGAGACCAGGAGTTCTGCATCACAAGTACCACGTCCGTGTGATGCCTGGGGAACCTTCAGATGAGATGTCAGGCTACATCCGACATATAAATTGGATTAAACATCTCAAACTCAATACATGCAAACTGATTTTTAATGACGACTCAGAAATAGATGTGGATCCACGGTGTCTCACTGCTGACGTGTTGCACCAGGTGAAACTCAGAGTGATAAAAAAAAAAAAGAGGAAACCTCATGAAAGTGCTGCTTCTCTGCAGAGCCTGGCCGCTTGGGAAACAGAAAACAAGATTTACTGCAAACAGACTCTGCTGAGCGGGAGCGGGCCCAAGACCTTCTGGAGCCGGGAGCTGAGAGGGGACGAACTCATACTGGTGAGTGAGACGTTGAGGTGTCACATCGGAGAGGCTCACATCCAGATGTAGACTCAAATTAATCACGTACATAATAAACAGAGAGATAATCACGTTTTAAAGTGTCTTCAGAACAGATTTCTCTTTTGTTTCCTGTAGAAAAGGTGTTAAAACCTTGTCTCTATATATTTTCTGATCTCATCCCATCGTTCTGAACAAAGACGTCCACACAGTCCGTCTCATTCCCATCCGCAGTCTCTCTG
The DNA here is from genome assembly GCF_947347685.1 of Pleuronectes platessa. Lineage (NCBI taxonomy): Eukaryota > Metazoa > Chordata > Actinopteri > Pleuronectiformes > Pleuronectidae > Pleuronectes > Pleuronectes platessa. Next base: position 27,891,183 of record NC_070626.1, read on the forward strand.
CAGATCTGGGAACAGATGTTTGGACGTGTTACAAGGTGGGATGAGGTGTCACATTTGGAGGAATAAGAAAACAATTCAGGGATAAAGGAACAATCCTCAACGTGAGTGAAAGACTGTGTTGCTCTGCCAGAGCAGTGCAGCCGACACGGAGAGGAAAAGTTTGACATTTTGGGAAACGTGCTTATTCACATTCTTGGCATCAATAAGAGGAGAATATTGGTTTGATATCTGTGCGGCAAATATGAAACTACATCCAGCAGCTTTCACTTAATGTCACAGATAGATTGGAAACAGGAAAACAGTGTTAGGCTGGAACTGAGCAAAGGAAACTAAATCAGTCCCTGTCACCAAGTTAACATGTTATATATTTATACATCTTCTGTTGACAAATTAATAAACAGTTATCGAAAGAGGAGTCAATTTGTTTTCATGCGAATGGGGCAACAATCTGCAGGTTTTTTCAAAAAAATACATTTACAGACGTGAGTTTACGTGATTTTTAATCATCTGCTTTAAGGCCAAATAATTATTTGAGAAAGAATCTGAATATGAATCAATAATTAAAACCTTTAATGGCACTTTTTAGGGCACAGATCTTCTCCAAGGGCCAATTATTCCCATTTTATACCACAGTTAAATCCACTAGTACCAAGGTTTTATTTGGATTCAAACCATTTTCCCATGAGGCGCCATGAATTATTCGCTGGGAAATTGTAAACAAACGCCCGATCAACACATTCTTATCTTCTGCCTCAAACTTTAATGGATACTTTCTTGGCCCCTTGTCTCATCTTTTAAACAAGTTTAATGATAATGGGTTCAATGGTTGTTGTGTAATCCTGCTCACAAACCAACCAACCCATAAATGGAGGAGGAAGAAAACCTAACCTCCTCGGCAGGTTCGCTGGAGGCCTAGTTTTTACTCTGGGAGTTTCTGTGAGTCTCAGAAAAAGTGAAAACTGAGCGTGAAGCTTCAAATTCACTGAACAAACTCAATAATCTCAATATTTTTCGTGTGACTCTCGACAAGAAAGCAAAAACCTTTCCCAGTGATGACAGTGATGTCAACAGAATCCAGGCAGATGCAGAAACTAAACGCAGACAGATGGTCAACAGAGGCCACGACTGGGTGGTGACACCAGATGGGGAATAGCTGAATGATCTGGTCAATATTCTTTTCATGAAAATGCTCTGAAGTTCTCAGGAAATGTGGTGAACTCCCATGACCTTGTTTCTTTCTCTGCACGGCCGGTTGAGGGTGTGGATAAACACGTCTGTTCTGTTTTAAAGAGAAGGTCTCAGACGACTTCTATTATTCTTGGTCACTCGATGTGGATTTTGCTGCTTTCAGAGAAAGAAGTTGCAGTTTGCAGCGACACGGCTGAAAGCTAAATGAATTAATTTTCACTCACATGCGTTTGCTGTTAAGTCTCCACATTCCACGCAGCGTTCCGTGATCTCGCGTCCGTCAGAGACACGTCGGCCTCCAGTTCCTGGCAAATGCAGATCACTGAGACGAGGAGTCTCCTGTAAACATCTGGGATTTAACGTGCGTGGTTTTTTATTGGCCAGATGGACAACAAAGGCGATTCCAGTTTGGCTTTGATGAGGAGCTGCTCCTCGCTGACTGTGACTCACCTCTGCAGAGGCAATCAGGGAAACATGCGAGCTGTAATTTGGACGCAGCGCTGGTTTTTTTCGAAAACGTGGAACAAAGCTTCCAACAAATGTGTTTTTTATTCAAGATAAGGGCGTGAACTCTCTGTGCTGGACCCATAGGATGTGATCTGAGCAGCATAGGGGATTTTAATCATCGGACAACTTTTCTAAGAATTACTGAAGGAGTTTAAACGTGATACTGGTGAGGAGGGAGAGCTCTGACACTTCCTCTGCTCATCAGGCATTTAGACACAACTCCCACATGTTACACCTCAATCAAGGTTTTACTCATGTTCAGGTTAAAATGATGTTGAGGCAGAAATATGATGATATGAACAAGTCACTCCAGTTATTAAAAGTTTCTTCAGTGTGTAAACCCCATGAGCATCTTGTCAAAGTTTCGATTATATCCCCTCAAACATGGTTCAATCACATTTATTGAAGATATTGTGAACAAAAAGATTTGTTCAAATAAAAAACCCAAAATGATTTATAAAGACTGAGGTTACTGATCCATTCTGATGTCTTTTTAAACTCGTAGTAAATTACAGATTCATGTGAAGCTCTCAACAACACGGAGGTTTCGTCTTGAGGACAATCTAGTTTCTCTGATTTTAATTTAATACTTTTAATACTTTAGTTAATAACCATTAAATTGCTGGGGTGCTCTGTACCTCAAGGTCAAGCAGCAAAAGTCGTCCCTCCTTCACTGACTCACTTGGTTCGCTCCTGTCAGCTTCTACTGGAAAGAGTCAGTTTAATATTCCTGGTTAAACATTTTTCCCAGAAGCTTAAATCGAACACATCAGTTCCCTCTTCACTCTGCTCACAGACGAATGTGATCGAACCTTCGACAGAAACATTAAGGACGAATAAAACCAGCAGCAGCAGACGATACAGTTCCCCCCCCCGAGGGAGAGAGAGGGATGACTGTGAGCTTTAATGAAGACGCCATGTGGTGGACTGGGATCCAAGATGGCTGCTGTGATGTAATGACCATTTAATGAGTCAGCTACTATTTTATTAGTCCAAGCAAAGAACCTCAGAAAACTAATTAACAGTTCAAGTCGGAGAATATTGATTTTTTTAAGGATGAATGCTCTCCTGCTCTGGCTACTTTATATAATGTGACTGAGGTCAGATACAATTCAAAATCCATATATGTGTGTGTGTGTGTGTGTGTGTGTGTGTGTGTGTGTCGGCCCCTGTGGGCTTCAATTGCTCTCACTGATCATGCTGTTGAGAAACACTGATGGTTCCTGCAGTAAACGTTTCCCTCAGCATCGCACCAGTCGCCTGAGATAATGATGTGTGGCCACGCCGCTGCGCCCTCTGGACAGTAATAACTCTTTGGCCTCGGCCTCACACACCTCCAACCCGGGGATTCCAGCTTCTTCCCCATTTTCTTATCAGGCAATCAGTGGTGGGAGTTTAACACTTTACATGTTGCATGAGTGGTGGAAAAACACATTTTTGTATTAATTATATAAATAAGGAATCAGCTCACGATTATTTTCCAGTTGATTGATCGATCAATAAACTGTTTTCTCCATAAAAACATCAGAATATATGAACATTTCCTGTTACAATTATATGTTTTATTCAGTTTATTATCATGTATGAAAAACAACAGCTTCAAATCCTCGTATTTTAAAAGCTGGAAATGACTAAATCAGATATTTTTGTTCATGAAATGACTGAAATTATTATTTGATTATCAAAAGTAGATTTTCTGTTGATGAACTTTGCAGCTGATTATCAAAGAAACAGAAAACATTGAAACGACCCACGGTGAGAAGATGATTCTGCTGATGAACTGAACCTCTGTTTGTTTTGTTTCAGACAATCGGTGCGGATGACGTGACGTGCACGAGGATCTACGTACGCGTGTAGCAGAGGTCCAGGTCCAGGTCCAGGTCCAGTTCCAGGCCCAGGTCCAGGTCCAGGTCCAGGTCCAACTCCTCCAGGGTCAAGAGTAGAAACTTCACAAATAAACTCAGCGAATCTGTTCTGTTTGGATTCTTCATTAAATCCCAGTTTCAGACGGCTTTTTACTGCTTTTTACTCATAAACTTGTTTTGCACTAGAAATGAAATGACCACAGAATGATTTATTTGAGTTAGATTGGCTCATTTCATGCTTTAGAGCTTGAGACAGCAGAGTTTTGAGGCGGTGCCCGGATTCCAGACTTTTATTTTGTTGCTTTTTTTAAAAATTATAATATTATACACAGGGCTTCTGCAGAGGCCACCAAATTATATAACTAGTTTCATGGCATTTTTATGATCTTCACCAAAGAGATTATCGCCTCAACTTTTGTTTGTTTGTAACAAAGACTGCACAAAAACGACTGGAGCATGAAACTGGGTGGACGGATGTGATGTGGGTCCGGGAGGAACTAAAAATCAGATCAGGGGGCAGATGCAGGAATACAGTTTTTCCCACAGAATGAATTCTATCCATGGCGGTAGCGCAGGTGCACAGTTTGTGATTGACAGGTGCACAGATGAGAGGGAAAGACAGTAATTTCTGAAGGTTCCCATCAAAATGCACAAATAATTCTCTGAGAAAATCCAAATCTAGCAATGCCAAAAAAAGGTGCGTTGAAAAATCCCCCTATCTGCCATCTGATCTGAATCTAAACAGACGTTTTATGAGGTTCTTCCCTGGGTCACAAAACTTTATGGAGATCCGTTGAGTAGCTTTTGTGTAATTCTGCTCTCAATTAAACAAACACAGACGGAGGTAACTTTGAGTTCTGGTGAGTAAAAAAAACAGGGGGGGGGGGGGGGCAGCCACAGAACTAAATCTACAAGTTCCAGCTCTCTCACATTATTATGAGAGTGTCACAGAAATGTTTTGCTTCATTATACAAATGTGGTTTAACAAACAACAATATTGTGGGTCGCGATCTAGATAGCTATTGGGAAGCAGGACCTTGACCCGGGGGGGGAGGAGAGAAGAGAGAGAGAGAGAGAGAGCACCAGCCTTGGCAGAGAAGAGGAGCCCTGCAGATGCCTGAATATAAACACAGAGGCAGCAATGAAAAAGACAAACAGTCGATGGAGTCTTTGTCTATTCAGAGGACAGTTTATTGCAAAACACTGTTTCTAACACTCGTGTACAACATCTTAAAAGTCAGAGAGGAGACACATCGAACGAGGTACAAACAATGACTTTATGTACAATCAGCTCCCGGGACTCTCTATGGTTTCTTCCCATAACGAACACAGCGTAGTTAGAAAAAAATAAAAACCCAAGTAATAAAGTGTTCAGCGATTGTCTACAGCGGCTTGTGACTCGTGGAGCTCAGGGGTGGGGGGGGGGGGGGATCTTGAAAGGATGAGATCTTTGCTGAGCATCACTGAACTTTACCTGTGTTTAATTCAATCTGCCCGTGTTGTTAAAAGATGTTACACTGATCAGAGTGACTTCCTCAGGTTGATGTGAGGAACAGCTTGTTAACTCAATGACCTTTACTGTGATACCTACACAGCCAATTCCAGTTTTATCCAAACTGCAAGTGAGCAAAGTTTAATAAAACAAAATCCTCAGTTTTCCTCGTTCCGGGGATACGACATTCACGTTTGTATTTCAGCACGAAACACAAACCGAAAACTTATATAAACTGGAACTGAAGGAAGTATTGCTCGTTTTATGTATGGTACACAAGTCACGTGATATTCACATATAAACCTACAATACATCTGTCAGTGTTTGTCATCAACACTGCACGTTAAGAAGTAAACACAGCTCATGTGTGGTTGTCACAGGCGTTAAAGTAAGAGACCAGAGAACCTGTCGTTCAGATTCTGACATTTTGGTAAAGTTTAAAATACGAGGTGAAGTTGATGGTACTGATCAGACGTCAGTACTTTGGAAATTGGACAAACACTGTACTTTCAAAACAAAGGGGGGGAAATTGCTGCTTAGCTACATTCAATCACCTTAAAAAGCTCGAGTGAGAAAGAACTCAAAAACAAACAGGTGTAAAATGGCAGATTGTTTGAAGGACAAGGAGGACAAGGAGCTGGACAGACACAAAGCGTGAAAAGGTCTCTCACCAAACATTTGGTAAAAAACTGTTCAAATGAACGACTCTCTGAATAAACTTCTCTGTGACTCCTACCAAAAAAGTCTGTCTATGCACGTCTCTATGCACGCTACGCATAAAAGGACATTTAAAAAAAATCTATATAATATGAACAACATATTTACACAACATATTTTGGACGGTCATAAATTATGATGCTGGAGAACACGGGCGCTGGCAGCTTCACCACCACAGAGGAAAAAACATTCACAGGCTTTACCGGTTCACAGCTGGAGGCCGGATTCAGCTCCAGGTACAAACATGTCCACCGAGGTCACAGGGACGTGTTGTCGCTGCCTCAGAGAAACGCTGAGGTCGCTTGTTTTCGATATCCTGTGAAATTATGAGAAGACGCTGGAAAAAAAACAAATCACCCATTTCATTGCTAAGTTGCTGACGTAGCTTCGTTGAAACTCTGAATCCTCCAAAGAGGAGACGTTTGCTTTGTAAATTCATCTCATGTCAGGAAAGGAAAATCTTTTATTTGATATATAGTGACGGGAAAACTTCTATTTCTCATAAATCGCAGACTCTTTCGTGGTGAGAGCTTTGAAAGTTGAGGAAACCTCATCCGACTCGTTCTGTTGGGAAATGGACGTCTCCTTTGACTCGGGGATTGACAACACAAATTTGGCGACTGAATCCAGTAACAGCAGGTCGGGGAGAAATCCCCATGGAGCCACCGGATCAGAACTCATCCCGGGCAGTTTGTTGTGTGACCACATCGCTGCCGTGCTTTTTTCTCTCTCTCTGAAGTGTTCTGTACTTCACCCGGTACTTGTTAACGTTGAGATAGTGGAGGACCTCCGGGCAGCGGGTGGTGGTGCAGGACATCAGGTCCTCCTGTTCTTCTCCCATCAGCCACTTCTGGCTGCTGCTGGCCATGTCGCTGGTCACGTGCTCTTTGGCCCAGGTGTCCACTTTGGCCTGGAAGCGTCTGTGCAGGCGCTGGTTCACTCTCTGATGAGACTGAGACAGAGAGAAAGAGAAAGAGAGAGAGAGGGCGAGACAGCTCAGCAAAATAAAAGTCACAGAAATATGTGTGTGTAGAAAATCATCTGATTCATAAAGCAAGAAAAATGTCAACAAAGTCAGAGTCGTAATTATTTAAGTTCTTGAAACATGAAATGAATTGAACACTTAAATAAAACCCTTAACCTTACTCTTACTTTATTCTAATCATTATTTAGGTTGTTCAAGTTTCAAGAGTTTGTTGTCATATGCACAACGATCACATTAAGCTCTCTTATGGCAATGCTCAGAATATAACAAGCAGACAAAAAAATAAAATAAGATAAATAGAATAGAAAAATGTAAATAAAAATAAAATATACAAATCTAAAATATATATACACACCTGCAGAAAAAAAGAAAACAATTGTGCGATAGTGCAAAATGCCATTGGTGCATTCAAGAGCTGCCTGTTCACTCCATAGCACTGCCCCTCAAACTGTGAACACTGACACAGGAGCAGATCGACTCGGGTATTGTCCGTGCTCACCTGGTGGGCCCGTGTGAGAGCCGTGTGCCTGTACATACAATCCTCTGACTTGCAGACATACACCATCTTGTAGGAGTTGAGCTTGAACATGCACTGCATCCTCAGCGCACGGTGACCGTCCTGCGACGTGTCCGCTGGGGCCTTGGTCTTCCTCTCCTGCTGCTGCAGCTGCTTCCATCCTCTCTGGCACTTCCTTATCTGCCTCAAATTCCTGAAGGCCCAAACAGATCGACAGCCATGAGTGAGACTGACTGATCCGGCAGAAGAGCGTTCGACTGCGCCACACATCAGAATAAATAAGGTTTGAAATAAACAAACAAATAAATCACGTTTACAGGGAAAGTTCGCAAAAATTCATATCTGGAAACTAAATCTCACTTGATGGCACAATATGTGTTTGACTATATGCGATTTTTAAAGTCCAGGGGATGTGGTCAGGCACAATAATCAGGACATTGAGGAGAGCGCAGTCAAATTTGAGAGGACTGTCCCTTTATATTATATTTTTGAAACCCATGCATTGCAACTCACCCGGGGAACAGAACTAGATCGGGAGTCAAATCATTCCTGGGAAAATGCGGATCTATAAGAGCAGCAGAGGCAGCAGTCGGGAAATATTTCTGTACAGTGCACTTCTATTGCACAGCCACGTACTGGAATCGCTTGGCAAACAATAATTCGTTAAAGAAATTGGGAGATTGAACCCCCTGATTTTGTGCAGCTAATAGAAATATCATTATTCACCCCACCTGAATGAAAGTTTTAAATGTGTACTTACCACAGAGGTTACAGTTGAGCGACGACTGAAACCATGAGGCGTATTTTAGCTCTCAGGGCTCCACTTAAAAGACATGACAGTGGCGCCAATTACAAAGTAAAAACTGGAATATGTGTAGAGTATATTTTAGATTTGCACATTCTTTCACCAACAATTGTACCGAATGTCATGATCATGAGATGAAGACCCAACACAACTGGAAAAGAAACTGCTGAGTATTTGTTACTGCCAGTGATTTTTGTAAAGAAGGAAGAAGTTTTGACCTCTTGTGCTGCTGATCTCTCATAGATTTGATGAGTATAAAATAAATGGATAAATACACAAAATAAAGTTTGGAAAAAAACATGATAAATCCCAGTCAGGTAGCAGATTTATGCAATGGGTGAATTAATCAATAAGAGGGAAAAGGTAGGAGAAGATATTTGGTGTTTTACAAAGCCTGATTGAAATGTGTATGATAATGGACAGCCATCTCAAAAGAAACTCACAACTCAAAAAAAGCACCAATCACAATGACAGATTGTTCATCTGGAGGTTTGGGACACACGCACGCTTCCATGCACGGCTCGGAGGTGTCGGGGAAAGAAACACGCCAACATGTGAACATACAATTTAGACGATCATTTTTATTTACAAACCCTACTCCTCTGTACAAGTGTTGCAGATAATGTGCTTGACCAGAGTTTTAAAAAACATGAGCACTAATCTCTGTCACACCAGTGGAAAAAAATCTCACTCACAACAAAAAGTTGCAACGGGAGTGCACTGTTTCCACTGAAAATGATTACAAACATAACACTGAGTATAACAGACTTAAATAAATTGACATTTCAACATTTACAGTTGCAAACAGTGATTAAGTCACATACAGGACCTTGGATCTGAATACAATCACAAACAAAAGGGCATGAAAAGGTAGGAAAGGAAACCCCGACTTCACTGTCTCAACAAAGTCTCTCAGGTCCGACACAAGAGCTTCGGTCTCTCAAACTCAGGTCACAGGTTATTGTAGAAAAAAGGAAATTAAAATGACAAAAGGTGGGACCCATTTGTTTTTCTCTTAGCTTGTGCATTCGATGACTTTTGTCCTTTATGTTACACAATGATAATCACCATTTCAATTCAATACAGTGTGAATAATCAAACCAAATTTTTCTTGTAGCTCTCCCGGGCAGGTGGACACTTGGAACCCACAATCAAGCCGAAGCCGTTTTAAAAAAACCTTGCTGGTAATAAATAAAAATTTTCCATTAAAAAGGAACTGAATCAATGAATAAATAAATTCCATGTTTTTCTTTTTTAAAAGACGGCCATGTAAAGTGCAATCTTCCATTTGAGGCAGACGTCAGAAACTGAAAAATCACATTAATGGCCAATGAGACTCCGTGACAGAGGGGCAGTCAGGCACCGCAAGCACTTCAGCGTGACTGCAGTGTTTTCTCTTTTCGATTAACCTTCTCAAAACTTTCATGTTTGTTACTAAAAAGGCGTTTCATGCCCACAGCTTTTGTGATCGAAGCTTCCTAAGTCAGGCTTGTGCAGAGGTACCACTGTTTCTATCTGAGAAAAGGAGTCGTATTTGGCAGGAGGCTTGGCAACAGTGGAGTAGCTGCTCGGCTGACTAGTGCCTCAGGACAGAAGCTTTAACAGTGAAGACAAGAGGGGGGGACATGGCTGGAGCCTCACCTGGGGAGGAACACCGGCTTCTGGGCCAGATGTTCACGCAGCTCTGGAGACGCAGAGTCTGAGTTCAGGTATCTACTCACGTAGTCTGACCACCTCTGTGGAGGAGAGAACGGGACAGAAGAAACAGTTGATTAGTCCAACTCTCATACTCTCTCTTTTAAACAAGTAACTTGAAGAGGTACTGCACACCTGCATGTGTCCTTTGAGCCGTAAAGTAAACAACATGAGTGAAATACATTAATGCTGGATTAATATCACATTTATTTAGTTATTTTTAACGCAACTAGCATTAAAAACCCTCCTGGACTAATGCTTATGTAGAGTCGACTGTCTGTGGCATGTCTGTGTCCATAAACAGGCCTCCTTTTACTTTCCGAGAGAGGCACTGTAATTATTTCCCAATTGGCAGACACACACCATTACCCTTCGTGATCATGCACCTGTTCCCTCATCTGGATTATTAACATCGTCTCCCATCCAACAGATGGTGATTTGAAATATCCCTATTTGATAAACCTGTTTATGATCATTCTATTAAAAGAGATTGTGTTTCCCTCCTCGAAATAAATGACTCACCAGAAATAGCACCATCACTACTTTGAAAATGGGATTAAGAGGTAATAAAAAATATCAAATAATATTCTTCCATACACAAGAAAAAAAGAAAAACAATGAATAGGGAATCTAGTTGGATTTGTGCTGTTGGTTTGACTGAAACTCTCTGAGCATTAAATCTGATAAAAACATGACTAACAAAATTAAATGAAAGAAGAAAGCAATGATTACAAACTACAGATGTGCAGACACCTGAGGAAATGAATAATAACTTTTAAGACGTTAAAGAAGTAATAATAATAACTACTACTAAATAATAACTAAAAGGAGTTTTACCTCCGACTCTGCTGGCTCATCGGAGTTGTCGTCTTCTGTGTCCAGCAGCTCCATGGTCATGCTGAGAGATCCTCGACTCTTTACAAACATCAGCTAGGAAGAACACAGGTAATTCATTAATTAACCAATACTAACCCACCCTTCAAAATCGTTTAGACTAATGTGCAATACTCTCTCATTCATCTCTGGCTTCATCGTACCTTGAAGCTGTTCTCATCGGACATTAGCTGCTCGGCCTTGCGCTGGTAGACGCCCTCTGCTGTGGACCTGGACGTCTGCGTGGACAACGTGCCGCCCGTCGCTTTATTGGCACATTCACTCAGGTACATGTCTGTCACACGTGCGCACACGTCATCAGTGACGAGGTGCTGGAGCTGGGGAACACAACCGCTTGAGTTAGAAACAGCCAAAAGTCCATAAAGGCAAACATTATCACAGAGGCTAAAAGTGACAGTGACACACTCAGTGACTTTTAGGGTGACAGACCCTATATAAGATATACGTCACCACTGATTTCCTCAATCTATTAAATTCCGATTTACTGGGTGCAATTTAACTTGATTTTAGATACAATGTTGATTAAAGTGGGGAACTTTTAGATAGAATAACAATTTTCTCATTTAAATTATGCTCAAAATTTTACAAGTTCACATTACTCAGCTCAGGCTGGAACTGGACTGAGTTTTAAAACATATACATTTTCACAAACAGGTTTCCTTATAGTTTAATTGCCACACTAAAGATCTTTAAGTCCAGGTCCTCATATTCGCTGTTCACTTTGTAGCAAGACAATTAAAACCAACAACATCTTCGGATCTTTTGTACAAATTAAGCTCAGCCAGTAAAATCTGAATCTGAAACAATCTACACATGGCAAACGGAAGTAAATATTTGTGGAACACGCATCAAATCAAATGATATAATGTTAACTGTGCTGACCTGCCGGACAATGCTTTGTATGAGCTTATCCATGGTGAAGGCAACGTAGGCATGGATAGTAAACATTTCCCTCAGGGAGTCCTCGTACTGAGCCGGCTCCATGTTCCCATCCAGAAGGTTGCGCACCATTTCCAGAAACACTGAGTAGTAGTCGTCTACATCGACGTCCACTGCAGGAAGAAATGTGTAAGCTGGATTAGTGAAAAAGACAAAATAACAATTTATAGAAAAGCATCAAGATGAACGTGGAACCACAGGGTGTTTTATTTTCTCACTTACTTGGCTCCTTCATTTTCAGTTGGATTGCTGGGTTTTCACTTTTCTCCCTTTTGACCCCCAACTCTTCTCTCTCCCACTCTCGCTCGCGGCCGTCCTCTTCGATCTGCTTCTCGGCTTGCCCGTAGATTCGCAGCAAGCGAGAACAGAGGATGTGGTGTAGACGAAGGAAGATATACCAGTAGTTGTTCACGAAGAACAGGTTGTAGGCCTCGTCTGTGCCGCGCAGCTTCTGAGCTGCCGGGTTGCTGAAGAGGAGCTTCGACTTTGATGGGCTGCTGCCCGGCAAGCCGTTGTGCTTCTTGGGGCTGTCTTGATCCATCTCTAGGTCTTCTTCCTCCTCTTCGTCCTCGTCCTCCACATCCGAGAGCTCACCTCGCTGTGCGAACAGCAGGTCAGGGATGAAGTGGTGGATGATCTGTTTGATCTTGTACTTGTCTTCTTTCTGGATGCCCACCTGTCGTTTGACATGGTGGATGATGAGGGCAGCGGCATCTTCCAGGATCTGGCTGTCGTCATAGGTCAGGGTCATGTGCGGGCCGCTCACTGGAGGTGCGGGGGCTTCCTCGGCCGCTCGCTCCTGACGCTACAAAACACAAACAGGATTGAATCAGGCTGAATTTAGAGGAATTGAGCTCAACAACATCCTGTGTGAGGGAGGAAACATCTACAATCATCATCTGTGATCTAATTCTCATTTAGAGCTTCAAACAATAAAGTCGGCTGTGTTGATGAATGTAATAACTGCAACAATCACTTCGACCCAATTCTTTAATATAAATAAAAAGTATAGTCAATGAAACAATCTACTCACATCATCATATAGCAACTCAATTTCATTGAGCAAGGTCTTTGAACGCAGCACTTTGGTGTCATTCTGCTTGAAGTTGATTCCTTGATGGTCCAGTGACTTCAGGTAATACTTTTCATTCTGCTCCTGCCAGATTTTGTTGAATCCTCTCTGGGCTTCTCTCCACTCCTCCTCCTTAATTTTTAACCTGAAAGAGTGACCAAAGAAAAAAGTTGTAAAAAGTATTTCACATCCTCATGTGGTCTGAAAACTGAACCAAATCATATAATACACGAACAATCACGGAAGATAAGAAAAGAAAATTAGACATGAACCTTTTCAGCACTATGGGGACAGACGCAGCTGGGTTCTTCTTAAGCCCGTCAATGATGTCATTGGCCTTGTCCCCATATATCCTCTGGATAGCTTTGCGGTGAATGACCTCTGAGGAGCCGCCCATTGTGTTGTCCAGCTTGAAGCGCAGCTGCTCCTCAGCCGACATGCGCGAAAGCTTCCGCTGCACCGACTCCAGGGCTCGTATTGTGGAGAGGTTGGTCTCCAACACAACATCCAGCTACATGGGGGGACATCAGGGAAATTATAGACAAATTAGATCAACGGTCTGATTATGGCTGATGGTATCAGCTTTGGATCGGATAACATAGTACAGACTTTTCTATAGCATATAGACGCGTGTGAGCTGACTGAGAGTTCCTCACCTCAAAGCGCTCATCCTCACATCTGTAAATGTGCTCCTCATATTGAGTCTTCTTGGAGCTCACAAACGTGGAATCCTCAGACCACGAAGGAAACGACACCCACGTGTCATTCAGAACCTGCAACAGGACATTTGCATAAATTACATTTATATATAAACAAATCGTTGATTGAATCGGGCGATTGTTGGCAGGGGCAGAAATCAGAGTACGGACATCACGGTAGAGGTGAAGTGACCGGCTCCTAACTTTCACATTCAAGCACACCACTGCTGTGGATTGGTCTTAGCATGAGTGGGCAGTGGGATTGCTGGTTTGTACTGAGATGATGAGTTTTTTGTTTGTTGCCCGAGCCATTGTTTTCTGTACATGAGGTGTTTTCTTCTCACGGAACCCTGCTGGTAGCCCACTGGGAGACAGAAACATGACGTATACACTTTGGTGAGCCGACTTCCTTCAGCGACTGACCTCTCTGCACAGCGGCGTCCGTCCTGTGCACTTGGGCTGCTGGTAGCTCTTGGGCAGTGCTCTGTAGCTGGACCCCAGCCTCTTGCAGGAAGCGTAGTCAATCTCCATTGCGATGCCCTCCGTCGCTCGCTCCTTGGGTAAACTCTCTGCGTGGCTCGGCTCCCCGTGACTGAACTCTCGGTAGCCCAGGAAGTTTTTGAACCAAGTAAAGAGCTCTGGGAATTTTCTGTAAATTGCAGAACACACGTAAAAAACAACAATTAATAATGGTTACAGGTTTGTGACTGACAGATGTATACCACTGACATAAGGAGCAGATCTTTTTCAGTGCCACAAGTAGTTAACTTAATTCTGATAGAACTTTATTTGCATGAACGTTGATATGAAATCAACACTTGGCTTTATAACCAACCTAATCTGATGAGTCAAGCTAGAATATGATTTAAAATCTGAAAAATGTCACAATACTTAAATAGTTCTACTATATAAAACTAATGATTTGTTTTTGTAGTTATAAGGTAGAAAACAGAGCAGTACAGAAGTTATATCAATATATATATATAACAATCAATATATCATGTGTAACCAGGGCACCGACAGATGCATGTTTTAAACTCACCCAAGGAATGGGATGACTAACTGGACCAGCTCAGCGCGAGAAATGACTTCCTGGTTGAAGATTTGCAGACAGCGGAGGAAGTTGTCATAAGCCTCTGTGCTCCGAAGAGCCTTCTTCACCTGTTAGAGGATCGAAACACCACGGTTAAGATGATTTCACCGTATTATTACATTTTAGTAATCGTAGTCTTCACCTTGTTATCAAGATGACTTTAAATAAATATTATGGCTACTGAATGGATTGATACTGACCTTCTCAAAGAACATGGTTTCAGTGCTGGTGCTGTGTTTGCTGACTTCACTGCTGTGGTCCTTCCCCATTATTTTGGGTTTCTTCTGCAAGGGTAATAAAAAGACATGATAAAATAATAACCGTCACAGGCTGTCCCAATGTTTAATCGTTTCATTGTTTTATTGGTAATTGAAGGCACTTGTTGATCGTGGTGTTTGTGAGGTGTTTTGAAAACTCATCCACCCTTGTTACTATGAATATAACATATTTACTAGTTCTGCTGTAATACTGGAGGAATTAACCAATTCTACAAACAGCTGAATATATATAAAACCAGCTGACAGGAAGAGTGGTGTGTACCTTGACAGGCGGCGTGGCTCCCACTCCTGCTGGCCTTCTGATGGGGAGGCCGTTCTGGCTCAGCCTTTGCTTGTTGTTCAGTAAGGGTCTCTTTACTGTCCCACCGTGATCATTACGCACAGACTCGGCCCTGTCTGGTGCAACCTTGCCCAGCAGCTGAAAAATAATCATTATATTGTATTATCACAATCTGTCCAAAGTAAGGTCACAATAATTTACAGGCAAGTTCAATATCAATGTGCGTAAATATTGTCAACTTTTGCTGAATTTATAATAATAAAATGTAAATGAAAAAGAATGTGGCAGAGGTGGTAATTGTTGAATGCAGGAAACATGTGAGCTGGTTTTCAGTGTTAGGCAGTTATTTAAAATGTGTTGTAGAAGGTTTCATACACTTAGATTACCACTAGTGCCTAAACAGGCAGCCCATTGATTTTTTAATATCTATATATATCGACAAAAAGCACACCAGCCAGATGTAGTAACCAGTTCAAATGGGCCTCGACGTGGAAGTGTATTCACAGACACTCACCAATGAGCTGTTTGCGTCAGGCAGGAACTGTCCAAACTCTGAGAGCAGGTCCTCCTGGTTCTTGAAGAGCTTTGCCACCTGAGTGTAGACCTCCTGCTCAGTCAGTGTGGGGGTGTAGTTACCCCCTGCCTCTTTAGCATTTCTCTGCTCCTTCTGGATAATTGATAACAAAAAAGTGGTGAGATCACGGTAGGTTTATCTATGTTCTCTTTCTCTGACAGACAAATCAAAAACTCAAACTGGGTGCCAACAGATATGTGTACACTACAACTCAGGAATAACTTTTAATTTGAGCATATGTCCTTACCTGGTATGTGTGAAGGATTTCCAGGAAGGATTTGTAGATGTCTGGCTGACCCTGGAAGCGGTTCTTGATCTTGTTGACATAGTTTATAGCATGGTTGAACTCCACGGGCTGGTTGTTCTGGAGCGGTGGCCCCCCAGACGGCGTGCTGCTCACAGGAGTGTGGGGCTGAACGGTTGGTGAGCGCGGCGAGGCATAGGATGGGATGGATGGATTGGGCTGGCTCGTGGGTGTATGGGCTGGAGACTGAATTGGCTGTTGGACACAACAACAAAGAAACACAATGTTATAGCCCCTTTCTATCAAGAAAACTGGGACTGTAAAACACTGCTATAATTTGTTAGCTTATTATAAAATATTAAGTTCAGAGGTAAATATAGAATATCTTCTACCTTGCTGGTTTTATTTGGAGTAGGTTGGGCTGGGACAGGTGGGGTGGTTGTGGTGGTGGTGGTGGTGGCAGTCTGTGGGCCAGCCTGTGGCAGATTCTGGTGCTGGTGATGGCTTACAGGCTGGCTGGGTGCTGGACCTATAGGCATGCTCTGAACAGAAATACCATGCGGGGTGATGTAGTGGATCTGACCCGGCGTGGTCACATTGACTAGATCGTTGGTTTGAATCTCAATCTTGTATCCAGGGGGCAGGAAAGTGTTAAAGCCCATAATGAGGTCTGGGTGACCCTTGAAGAGCTGGGACACGCGGTTGATGACTCCAGGAGTGTCAATGCTGCAAGAACAGAATGAATGTTTTTTATTAATCAGACTCATCATCGACTCGTTGCACATGTATGTTCTGCTGGCTACATATTCAAACTTGACATAAATAAAATACTGTTATAACTCACCTCTGTGACTTAAACTCTTTCATGATGTCAAGAAAATCATTATAAACCTGTGGATAATTCCCAAATTGCAGCTTCACTTGATCCAGATAGGACAAGGCGTCTTCAACCTGCAAAGAGCGGAAAACATCCAAATTATTATAACCAACGAGTGCATCTTATCCATGAATCATGAAAGACATAGGTTTAAAAACACATATCATATTAATGTTTAGGATTGTCTTGCTTTGGACTGTTTTTGTGTCAGTGATATGTCCACACACTTGGCCCAGATGGATGTTGTTTACTTTACTTTGGTGGACACACGTTAAAGTTTGTATATTTGATCTGTGTAGTTTTACCTTCAGACGCTGAAACTGCTGCTGTCCTTGAGGAGAGGTTATTGGAGCGGGTGGATGAACGTGGCCTTGGACCACTGCAGGGCCCTGGGACTGAACTGCCAGACTGTGAGTGTGGGGACCAACATGTGGTGCAGTGTTGTGTCCATGTCCACTTGTGCTCTGGGGCATTGTGGGCACCTTTTGAGAAAGAAATACATTTTATTATTCAAATCTTAAAATAACCACGTCTTTGGAGGATTAAAAGTTGTGTACATATTAGTACAATTACAAGAAATGAAGAACATTTAAAAAACTGGATCTTTCACTGTAAGACTTTCACAATTCTGGATTAATATTCATTTTATAAGACACATACAGACAATTTGGGGAAAAGGCATGAGGGGTAGGGTAACTGTTTTGATATGATCATACCTGGTAGCCCTGGGGGAGAGAATACTGGATGCCGGTGGACGGCTGCATGGTGTCTGTGGCTGCCTCTATCACAGTAGGGGCCGGGGCGAGGGCCCGGTGCTGGAAGCTCTCTGCAATACCTTGAACTGGGGGACGACGTGATGGCTGTTGCTGGGGTGCAAATATTGGTTCTTGGTCATCCACGCGCCTCTTCATTGTATACACATAGTCAAAGGGACTAAAGAGAACAAAGAAAACAGTCAGTTAACAGACTGTAAGTAGCTACTTAAACACTGTGAGGATTTGTCAAGAGGTTGCAGCCTATGTATGTTTACTTTGCAGTAACAGAGGGACAAAATGAAGGTCCAAGGTAGACAAACAATTACTAATTAAAATAACTAAAGATTCACATTAACTTTTGAGAGCATAGCTCTTAAGGTGAGTAATTTTAAAGTTCACCCAGCTCTCTTGCAAAGAAAGAACACTAATATCCAGTGTCCTACACAAACACTCTTTGCAGACAACTTATTTCACTATTGTTTGAGGCATGACAAAAAGTTCTTGTTGGTCTTCTTTTAATTCGTACTAATGTAAAGCATGTATTCATTATGACATGAATGCTTCACTAGCCCAAACGGTTTTAACTGCAGTACAGTTTGTTTAAATAATGATCAGTATACACTTCGACAAAAGTAAAAATAAAAACACTTTTACACATGTCATCGAATCCAACAGCTCAACAATAAATCCAAGATGTGAAGTGTGTCACGTCAGGTTGTTGTTTAGACTCCGAGGTGTCACAGCAAAGGTGATTCAGTATAATGAACTCCAATTAAACTTTGCTACAACAACAGTCAAGAAGCAAACATCAGTTTTAGAAGTTATTTCTGCATAATCACGCTCTGAATGTAACTGCAAGCCTCTCATTCTTTTTAAATTGGCTTGTGTGAATGTTGGTGTTTGACACCATTTTGAGAGAACTAACACTGATGTGACAACTTCCCCATATATCCCCAAAGAAAGAAGTTTTCAAATTTAAATAAAAATCAAGAACACAAAAAAAGAGGTTATATTAATAAAGACTAAAACATCAGAGAATGCCTGGAGCAAAAACAACTTGTTAAATTAAATTAAAAACTAAATGTGTCCTGCAAATTGCTTCAGGACAACTGTCCTTAAATAGACATGTGCCATTGTTGAGCAGAGTGCCAGTGTATGACAGTTAGGGACCGTCATCCAAGTAGCAAGCTCAGTCCACTGAAGTTGCCAAGAGCAAAAATTTGACTCTTCTTATAAATAGTAATCATAATGTTTAATACACGTATCTTTAGCTAGATGTCTTAACTCTGTTCCTGAATGCAGCATATACCTGTTGGTTTTGGTTGAGCTTGTTAAAAAATATTTCTTCAATAGTGTTCAAACCAATATGAAGATGATATCAACTACAGTATGTTTCAACACGTGACCCACAACCAGTTCCAGGGCTTTATATATATATATAAATATAAACATTTCTTTCTCTCTCTGCAGGTATCTCTGACTCCAGAGCTGCAGGATTCCGACAACAACAACAACTATTATATGAACTGTTGCTGCTATCATTAATAACATATGTACATCATAATTATCACTCTTTTTGTTTTCATTATTAAAACTATACTGTCAGAGGTGAAACATGATGGTACTCTTCCTGGTATCTCTCTCATCACTCTCACCAATTTTTCAACCGGATGAGTTAGATGTCGCCAATAGAGTCTGGTTCTGCTGGAGGATTTCTTCCAGTCAATGAGGAAGTTGTTTCTCTCCACAGTCACCAAAGTGCTTCTCAATTTGGAAACTTTAAATTTTTTAAGGCCTTGACCTTCTATGTAAAGTGCCTTGAGATCATGTATATTATGATTTGAAGCTATAGAAATAAAATTGAATATTATGTTTGCATTAAAAAGACACCTGATCTGATGAAGTAAATAAACAATTTGTTTTCCACACGACCATTAAAACATTGTGTAGCCCTCGTAATCGATACAATTATGTAGAAGCAATTTCATTCAGATTTCAGTTCACCAGTATGAAGATGCCTCTTAACTAACAGCGCGTGGCTCCCTGGACACATGCGCACACACGTAGACGGAGAACAGTAATTTGTGGACGGTCCCTGGGCAAACGTCATTCCATTTGTTCGGCGGAGGGCGGACATTGTGCCTCACTGCCCTGCACCAGCTCCACCGGAGAACACGGTGGCCGAGCGCACGGTCCTCCGTGGCGGAGCCCGCGTCTGTCACACGGCCCCCGGTCGACGAAACGCGAAGTAAACACTGCCGACAGTAATAATCCGGCGAGAGGCGTCGACTGTGGCTCGACACGAACCCGCCAGCCGACGCTTGTTCTCCGGGCGTGTAGGCGCTGTCTCTCGCTGTAGCCCTGCCTCATCCCCTCCCCCTCTCTCTGCCAAACACCGAGCTTAACGCGATCCGTCCTCGGCTTTCGCTTGTCCCGGCGGCTGACGCCGCGGCTCTCGCGCTGGCTCGGGAAGTTATGAGGCAAGCGAACGGTCCCAGACTCACAAGGGGAGTCGGGCAGATAAGAGTCAGTAAAGGCGGGTTTGTGTCTGGATGGCGGCCGTTGACAGTCCTCGCCGACCGGGACTGAGCCGAACGTGTTCGGCTAACTGACGGTTAAAGACTCGACAACAGCCCCGATCGCGACCGATAACACAACCGATGCCGCTGCCTTCACACACAAGCGACCACCGCTATATTAAGAGTGCGACATTATTAAAGTTATTAAAGTCCCGATCGATTCCAGCGGTGTTGGTCGGTTAGGTCAGGAAGAACGCTAGCTAGCTAGCACTAGCTTCTGCTCCAACGTTAACGTCGCATTAGCGTCAAGTTATGCGGGAAGTTGGAGCGAAAAGACCGTCACACACACGGCTCCTCCGGCAGCCACCTTCCATCGCGAACAACCCCCGAGCCAGGCAGGGAGATATAACCCGGCAGCACGAGGATAGCGACAGATTATTAAATAAAATAAAATGCATGTTGGGTCAGGTCAGTCTGCTCAGCGTTAGCATTTCGGCTAATTCGTGGTCGTCGCTATGTAGCGCGCTAGCTTGACTGAAGTTCTCGAACCTGCGGGGCTTGCGTAGCCGCCGCCGCCGAAAACCCTCGCGTTGCGGAGTCGGGATGCGAAACCCGCGCGTTGTCGCTGAGCAGCCGCAGAAACCCACCCGCTCGCCATCTGGTTCCTTCGGCAAGGTTATGGAGCGGCTCCCGGAAAAAAATGCTACGTTAGCACAACAACCAACCGACCCCCCCTCCCATCGGGCTAACGAGCTAGCACCGCTTTCGACTCACCTCTCAGGACTGCCACCGGCAACAACGGGGAACGGAGCCCGGGCACCGAGCCGCTACTCGTGCATTTACGCGGCCGTTACCGGAGAAAAGGTGAACTTCGGGGAAGTGGTCGCGGTGGAAATGTCCGAGATGAGGTTGACCGCGGCGGCTACGTCGCTAACAACAGTGTCTGTATGAAGCGGTGAACACAGAGGCGTGTCTGCCGGGCGGGGGGCGGGCACCTGTCCTCCCAGGCTCCGCCGCGATTGGCCCGCGCCGCAGAATGAAAACAAATACAGCGAAGGCTCAGCTGTGCGCATGCGCAGACAACAGTACACGATTATTAAATGATAATAAAAATGTGTTTTAAAATGTGTGCACACAGGCAGAGATGTACTTTATACAGCGCGAGAGGGAACTGTTCTGCAGGGCTGTCAGTCCCTCTGCTGTCAGACTCCATAAAACAACAAATATTTCTATTATCTTGTCCATATCTCATTTTGACCTGCCTGCTGCTGCTGTTACAGCTGCATTTTAGTAAGTGACAGTAAGTCAAAGTAATGACTTTATTTCTCAAAATAAGGACTTAGTTTCCCCAAATAATCTCCATTAACTTCAGTTAATGACTTACTAAGTCAATACACGGGTTTCTCTCAAAAACACTTAATGCCACAGTGCATCGAGTCTGTGTCTCAAAGACATACTAACTGAAATAATGTCTCAAAATAATGTAGGATCCCCAAATAATTACTTATTATCTAAAAAATAATTACTACCTCAACATCATTGCTCACCAAGTCAACTGAATGATACCCTTTCTCAAAGATAAATACTTACCATCTCATAATTATGACTTTCTCTGATAATTTAGAAATTTACAATCTCATAATTTTGATAAATCTTTATTTTCTTGTACAAGCAGAAATGGGCTTCCGTAGTATATCATGTGCAATTTGCCGGTAAATGTGCAAAACCTGCATCACACTTATCACTTTGGTTTTCCACTTGCATCATCCCACTCTTATGTGCATATATTATTGTATTTTACTTCTTTTCATTTGATTTATATACAGCTCCACTTTTTATTTTTAATGTTGGTGGTTTTAAAAATATTCCAATATCGCTTTTTGAAAATGACTGGACATTATTTGTAGTAGCAGTAATGGTTAACAGATCTGTCCATGCTACTTTGACTCAGTTTCATTATCTTGCCACTTTAATTTCCTTCCAATGTTGGTTTCATATAAAATATTGCTTGCATATGCTGAGCAATTTAATCCCTGGATATTAAGTACAAATTCAAAGTACTGCAGAATGATAAAGTCATATTAATGATTAAATAATATATTCTGTATTGGCTACAAACAGTGGAGAGCTGTCAGGAAGTAAGGAGGAAGAGAGGAACAATGACATGGATGGAAGGAAATTGATAAAACCAATTATAATAATAAAATTAATCCAAAACTTTGGTGCAAATTAGCATTTTTTTTTCTTCATATTACCACTTACAAACACCCAACTCTGTATGATGCAACATAGATCAACAGCACAACCAACAACCTCCCTGGTGGTTGTAATGACATCGTAACGTAGTGCGTTGAAGCTTTTATTTTATTCCCAGGAGAAATTCAGAATATACAGTGGAACCATGGGAAACCACATTTGAGATAAATCTTCAAACGCAGGGTTTCATATTGGGACAGATCACAGATCAGCAGCAGCATGTTTCAGTCGAGAAAGATGTTCTGAAGAGATATGCTGAGAGTTGTTAAAATCACTCCTACTGCCACGAATGACATCTGTCCTGGAGCTGCGAGAGGAGAGAATGGAGGTTACAAAGAGTTTATACATTCACAATGTATGGATGGACATTTAAAAATTCATACAGTAAACAAATATTAAAAATAAGAAAAAAAGGATAAAATTGCAAAACTACAATTGTTCTTATGAATTGTGAAAATATTGTAATTAGACCCTGAAATGCTGTTTTGAATTTCTCTATTGTCTTTTTTTTAAACCCGTTGTTGTTTTTTAGTCTAGTTGGTGAATATCTCTTACTAGATGAAAACTTCAAGGGTAAAGGAAAAGCTTTTGCCTGCAGACGAAGTGATATCTTTTTTTATTGATCAATAATACCCTAAAAAACTGAGGTGGAGGCTTGGATGGAAAAATGAAGTTTTACCATGTGAAGTTGTGGAAGTTGAAGTACTTGTAGTAGTTGGAGTTGGAGTTGTAGTAGTAGTAGTAGTAGTAGTAGTTGTAGTGGTGGGGATCGTTGTAGTGGTGGGGATCGTTGTGGTGGTGGGGATCGTTGTAGTGGTGGGGATCGTTGTAGTGGCGAGAGTGGTTGGTGCAGGAGTGGTTGGTGCAGGAGTGGTGACCACAAGGCTAAGGGGTCCCGATCGGACGGCGTAAGATCTGGTGAACACACTTTGAACCATTGCTTTGGTGTTAAAGGTTTCAGCACACAGGTCCGGGCACTTCTGGGAAGGCAAAGTGGTGATGCACAGGTTGACTGTGCACTCGACATACATCTGCAAAACACAAAATAATTAGATGCATTAGCAGAGTGGACGGATATCTCATGCAACATAAGTCACTGGCTTATGGAATGCAAATATACATTTATGTAACATTTATATTCATATATATAGATTAACACAAACATATAACATATGTATGCTTAGACTTGTCTTGGGACATTAAGAGAAAATACACAAAAATGTGTTGCATGAGAATACAGACCGTTGTTCCCTGGTTCTGTAGACTGTTCAAATCAAGGCGGTAAATCTTGTAGTTGGTTTCTGTTGTGACAACCTCGAACGTGCTGTTGGAAGCCGCACACCTTGAAGAGTGAAGCCAAGACAGAATCAATACTTCTATTCAAAATGGTGACCGTGGACTGTTGTGGGGCAGAGGATTGTCACTGACCCTTGGCTCAGGATAGGCCTGGTAACTGCAAAGTCCTCCGTCTCAGACTCTAAACACTGGCTCACTAACAGCTCGGCTCGCTCGATGCTGCAGTTTGCCAAAATGTGCAAGTCTATCTGTTTGATGTCGGACTCTATGGTGTCACTGCTGTAAGTGGAGCCGTCGGAGGAGCTGTTGCTCCCCAATATTGACCCCACCTCTCGTCGCGTTCGTGGTGATGATCTGACGATTTCGCGCAACTTGGCAAACTTGGTGTAATTTGCCATGGGTCCCTCTCCTGGGAAGTATAGTTGGATCTCAAAGCCCAAATATTCCCCGAAGACCTCCTTCTCTGTGGGCATCCCAATCTGGTAGTGTGGTCCCTTCACCTGGGCTCCAGGGATCCGGCAGGCCAGAGGGAGGATGAGTACCGGCTTTCGGCTGACCCTAGTGTAGGGACGCACACTTTGCAAGGTGTTGGTGTAAACCAGCTCTGATCCAGCGTGCTAGAAAACAACAGAGGATGAGAATGAGTATGGCTGGAAAATATATCCCGATGCCAAGGTAGGAGTAAGAATCAATGAGCAACTCAACACCAGAGTGTAAAGCTAGGTTTTACTGCTCAGTGTGTCTGTTTCACGTTAGGTGTGATCAGAAGTTCACCCACTACTGCACAGTGCTCTGTGTGTCTGCACAAGGAGAGGTTCAACCACTTGAGGTCAGCAAAGACAAGCTTTTCACGTGGTGTGAAGTCAAGCAGTTAATGCTGCAATACAGCCTATGACTAGGAACATCTGGTCAGTAATGCAGAAACACAGACAAAAATGCAGAACGAGAGAAATGTAGAAAGAAATACAGAAAGAAAGAAATACAGAAATAAAGAAATGTAGTTTAGGTACAGACACAAAGAAAGAAATGTAGAAAGAAAGAAAGAAATACAGACAGAAATAAAGAAAGAAAGAAGGAAAGAAAGAAAGAAAGAAGAAAGACAGAAAGACAGAAAGACAGAAAGAAAGAAGTGTATTTAAGGTACAGACACAAAGAAAGAAATGTAGAAAGAAAGAAATGCAGTAAGAAATACATAAATAAATACAGACAAAAAGAAACAAACAAAGAAAGAAATGTAGAAAGAAAGGGATACAGACATTAATGCAGAAAGAAAGAAAGAAAGAAAGAAAGACAGAGAGAAATGCAGAAAGAAAGAAAGAAAGGAATACAGACATAAATGCAGAAAGAAAGAAATGCAGAAAGAAAGAAATGCAGAAAGAAATGCAGAAAGAAAGGAATACAGACATAAATGCAGAAAGAAAGAAAGAAAGAAAGACAGAAAAAAGAAAGAAAGAAAGAAATGCAGAAAGAAAGGAATACAGACAGACAGACAGAAAGAAATGGAGAAAGAAAGAAATGCAGAAAGAAAGACAGAAAAAAAGAAAGAAAGAAAGAAATGCAGAAAGAAAGGAATACATACAGAAAGACAGAAAGACAGACAGACAGAAAGAAATGTAGTTTAGGTACAGACACAAAGAAAGAAATGTAGAAAGAAAGAAAGAAATACAGACAGAAAGAAAGAAAGAAAGAAAGAAAGAAGGAAAGAAAGAAAGAAAGTCACAAAGAAACAAACAAAGAAAGAAATCTAGAAAGAAAGGGATACAGACATTAATGCAGAAAGAAAGAAAGAAAGAAAGAAAGAAAGAAAGAAAGACAGAGATAAAGAAAGAAAGAAAGAAAGAAATACATACAGAAAGACAGAAAGACAGACAGACAGAAAGAAATGCAGAAAGAAAGAAATGCAGAAAGAAAGGAATACAGACATAAATGCAGAAAGCAAGAAAGACAGAGATAAAGACAGAAAGAAAGAAATACAGACAGAAAGACAGAAAGACAGACAGACAGAAAGAAAGAAAGAAAGAAAGAAAGAAAGAAAGAAAGAAAGAAAGACAGAGATAAAGAACGAAAGAAATGCAGAAAGAAATGCAGAAAGAAATGCAGAAAGAAATGCAGAAAGAAAGGAATACAGACAGAAAGAAAGAAAGAAAGAAAGAACTGCAGGGAGCTGGGGCCTGTTACCACAGTCTTGGTGCCGCAGCCGCTCAGGGAGATGCTGGCCATCAGGTGGGTGTCGTTGTAGGACACGGGACACGTGGGGCTGTTGAGCTGCAGCTCGTCCATCTGGATGTCGGTGAGGGAGGCGATGGGAAGCACCAGAGTCATTTCTGTCTTCCCACACTTGAGCTCTGCAGACAGACACCAGCAGATCCTGGGTTTATAAATACACTCTCCTGGTTACACAGATCTAATCAGTGCACTCTGCATCGGAATCACACAGTCAACACTGAAATAAGCCAAAGAGGAAC
This sequence comes from Pleuronectes platessa, assembly GCF_947347685.1. NCBI lineage: Eukaryota > Metazoa > Chordata > Actinopteri > Pleuronectiformes > Pleuronectidae > Pleuronectes > Pleuronectes platessa. The sequence goes on from NC_070626.1 coordinate 27,917,194, forward strand.
CTGTTCCAGCAGGAAGCGTCTTCATTTCCCCTGAAAGAAAAGCAGAGGGCTATTTTAGTAGTTGATAGTTGATAGATTACTGGGTTTTCTGTGAGTGGAGCCACAGTAAAGCATTTTAATAAAACTGAAGGACTCACGTTGGTACAACCACACACATCTGGGCTCTGACTGCAAACTGGAAAAGACAATGAGTACAAATCAACCACAGCAGAAGAAACCATCAAACAAACTGGAATCACCTCTGCCAACCAGTGCACTTTCGGTGTACATATTTTTACACCCTTTTTTTTTTTTTTTCAGCTTCTTATAAGGTCACTGTGACATTTAACCACTGAAACATAATGACTTCATCTTTTAATACAAGTGACAACGGATTCAAAGTTGAAGAAGCACTCTGTGAGGCCTCTGTGACCTCGGAAAGTTAATGAGTAATTCCAAATGAATTGTGACAAAAACCTACTGTACTATATATATATATGTATATATATATATATATATATACACACAGTCACACAATTTACATCTGTACTAAACCGCTCATGCTGCGTCAGTGTGTGACTCGACTACCTCTTGGTGTTTGCAGCGAAGCAGAGGGGCAGCAGCGGAGCCAGTTTGTTCTCGGAGCGGACCCAGGCCATGGACATCATGGACAAGGGGCCGATTGATTGGAAGCCAACCCTGAAAAGTCCCGGGGGGCCAACCACTGCCATCTCCAAGACACTGGAGACAGAGAGAGGACACGTTTCAACGTACAAGTCAACAAAGTCTATAACATAGGTGCAGTTGTTTTTAGACATTTTAATGAAGACGTGTCAGATATTACATCTTCACAGAACATCGTTTTTTACAAATCACACACACAGGTCATTGTTTAGTTATTGTACCTGCTGCATTCACACAATATCAACAGAATGAGAGGAAATAGAAGAACAGACTTGGAAGTGTCGGTGCATTATTATCACTTGTGTTGTCATCGCACCAGACAAACCTGAAGGGGCTGCTTTCGTTGCTCTACATATGTAAAAATACTCATAAACTAATTCATTTAATAATCTATTTTTTCTTCAACAGAATATGTCCAAATTCTTTAGTTTCAGCTTCTAAGATGTGAGAATGTTCTGGTCTCTGTTGTCCTCTACGACGGAAAACTCAATTTCTTTGTTTATTAGACAAAATAATCATTGGCAGCAAAGTATTTACAGAATCATGAATAATACAAATTATTATTAGTTGCAGTCGTTGTGAAGTGTATCCAGAAATGTCATCTTGAGAAACAACACATCCTAATAAGGTGGGGCTGTATTTTGTGTTTTTATGTGCGGGCAGAGATGAAGGCTCGACAGGACTCACCTCTCCAGCCGTGACATGAAGTTGACGTTGAAGCTCACCTCCTGGAACGGAAGGACAGAGTGCGTGGTGTCCTGATCGGGGGTGTCGTCCATCGCCACTGGTTCATCACTGCATCTGGTCGACGACTCCTCCACTGGACGTGAGGAGAGTAAGAGACAATGTGTGAAACTTCAAATGATAACCGGAGGAAGAGAGGAGGAAAGAAAGGGCTACTTTTTAAAATTTCAATTGTACAAAACAGTTTAAAACTAATTTCACGCAGAGTAAGAGATTGAAAAGATTCAAATAAAAAAGGTGAAAGGAGTCGGAGAGAAAACGAAAGAAAATAGTAATAAATTACATAAAATTGTGAAGAATAACAAAATTTAAATATTTTGATGTTTTGATTTGGTTTATTCTGTGTGTCTAAACCTTGTTGGTCCATAATGAGCTCGACTGAATTCCTCAACTATCAAACTAGACCGGCAGAGAATCTTTATCGTATAAAACATCTCATGGTCAGCTTTCTATATAATAATGTGTGGAACTAAAAACGCACAATCATGTGTCAATGTCCATGTTTAAAAAAATGGGATTTTCAATGAAAATTAGCTTTTTTAAGATTGTGTTTATATTTTTCCTATTAATATATGTCTAATTTTATACTTGTATACAACCTGTATTGTATTTTTAAAATATTTTTAAAATATTTTTTTTTAATATTTGGACGTAGTTTTCATTTAAGCCATTTCTGATAAAACCAAACTTAATCAACTAGCTTGAACTAAATTACAGCAACCTACTATCTGAATGACTGACCGGTGAGAGAGAGGTGCACAGGGACGGCGCTGAGGGGGGTGTTGTCTTGGCCGTGGGCGCTTTTAGGCACAGGAATCAGATCCTCTGCCATCAGGTAGATGAAGTACGTTCCCGCTGCGGCTTTCCCAGTGAAGCTCACCACACATTTCTCCTGGTAAAACAAGACAGAATATTATCAAGCCAAGTTTTCACTGAGCAGAGAGCCCCAGTGATTCAAGATAACTGGGGCCATCGTCTCTAGACAGTCTGGGAGTTGTTTAAGTTCTACTTCCACCAAGGAGGTTTCAGCCCCGTCCGCTGTTTGTTTGTTAGTAACATTGAAACGTGAGGCTGTATGGGTCAGGGAAGAGCCCATTGAATATACATGTTTTGTATATTGAAATAATTCTTATATAATTATCCATGTATCTTAGATTAAAAAAAACAGGCCTAATTAGGGGACAGGTTTTTATAAGACTGAATCGAAGTATTCCAGTTATTTTGATGTTATTAACCCAAGCACCTACAGAACTTTCTAGCTTAAGCTGTAACAGACACTTGTAGAGAAGACTTTAAAATACAGTAACTTTAAAATATGAGAAACAGAGAAATATCGATCAAAAGGAATAATGATGGTTATCTGACGAGGTGAAATCACAATTTAAAATGCAAACTCCAAATAAATAACAGGTCGGGGGGGGGGGGGGGGGGGACGAATGCGTAAAGTTGTACAGGGTGGAATTCTGAGTCGAAGTCAAAATGAGAAGTTGTTGTTCATGATAAATGACCTGAACAAAAGATCGTTATTGGCACGACTTGTATGAAAAACTTAGTTTGAGTGGACGTAAACATTCCTGGAATCGACTGCAGTCTTTTCTTTGCAGTGAAGGTCGGTGAGTCATTCAAAGTTTTGATTGTATTTGTGGAGTTGCAGGCTTCTGGTGGTTCAGCCTAACTTAAAGTCATCCCTTCCTCCTATGCATGATCCGGCTGTCGAGTGAGACACAGAAGTAAAGACAATTCTTCGAGTGCTGGACTGCAAAATATGATCAATATGCATTCTGCTGCTTTTCTCTTCTGCTACTTTAAACTAATTTAAGTTTGTTCACTGCTCATGAGCTCTTGCCTAACAATCCTTCATCCATCTTGTCTGTCAATCTGGTTCTCCTTCATTACTGAGACTGTCTCGTGCGTTGCTTTCTCTTGAAGTAAAGACACTCATGATATCCGGCTTCCTGAACCAGATGAGCTGCTACTCATAACGATAGATTGGAGATAAACACTGGTATTTAATAACTTCTGAGTCTTTTTAACTGATCCACAGTTCACAGCTCGACTCTTCAACTTGCTGGACCTGATACTGACATTTGAATCTGTGACTCCCAGTCACTCCCAGTCACAATCTCCCAGGAGATCGTAGCCACTCTGATGGAAGTGGATCTCACCTGATTCAGTTCTATGAAGGAGTGTCGAGGGCAGCTGACACACTCTCCCTGGTCGGCCTGGGCGAAGCGGCATCGCACCCGGTCCCCGTCCGGGTCTTTGACGGACAGACTGAAGTGGTGAGGGCAGTCCACGCGGGCCCTGATCCCATTACACCATTACAATCAGTGACAAAGAGATAATCAGCTTGTGGAAATCACAAAAGCTTTCCGAACAAAGGAGAACACGAGAGAAAAGGAGGTAAATCTGCAAGGTGTAATGTTTTTTTACGGTAATCATTCAGGGACCAGACACTTCCTGGAGTCTCTATTTGTTTCTATGCAATTTTCACTGTTAAGAAATAGTCCAACACACAAAACCTGCATAAAAGCTTAGTTGTTGTCAGTACATTTGGGGTTTTGTGTGGATTGAATTGAACAACTGTGATCATGACTGAGCTTTAGAGGTGCAGAAAGGCAGCTTTTGCATCAGGCCTCATTTTCCTAATTTTATTTAACCTCAGAGTCACTGATGTGCTTATTTTAAACATCCACGAGTCCACATCATGTATATTGAGTTTTTTTAATCAGTCAGAATATGTGAGAGTATGTGTTGTATTTGTAAAATTACCTTAATGGAGGAGGAAGAGCAACAAAAGCAGGATGATTGAGTCTCCCGGTGTTTTCCCGAACAATCGGTCGGGCTTTCAGTGAAACATAGAACGTTGTTTTGTCCCTGAATATTTAATGGAAAACACAAGTAAGAAGAACTGAAACACACTGATTTCACTAAAGGTACCATCCTCCTTCAAATCATCACATCGAATGCCCCATTTAAATCAAGAAAATAACTAGATACAGTTAAATTCAGCATAATAACTGAAATGTTAAAGAAGTAAAAGTACTACAAAGTATTCAAAACGAACCATGAGCAACTGTATAAGGTATATTAACATCATAAAAACGAAGATACAAGGATTTCCCTCTTTAAACATAATAATTCCTTCTTATGATCTTTAACAAGAAACCTCCATCTCATCTCTTGAATGACACTTCACAAGTTCAGATGCTTAGGTCTCGTACCCTAAACTGATGGAGCCAGTGTAATCACTGGGGAGGTTTTTCTGCCACTGGCGGACACACCAGCCGGGTTCGGGCTTGGTGCCGGTGAAGGGTAGAGGGGTCGCGTGGACCAGACAGTCCTCGCCCTCAGAGCACAGGTCCGTGAGCCCGGGACAGGGAGTGGGAGCGATGGCGGTGAAATGTGCTCGCACCTGCAGGGAGCAAAGCGACAAAGCTTTAATGAGCTGGAACAGATTTTATTACTGAGCCGAGGACAGAAGAACAGGTAGTGTGAGTGCAGCTGCTCCCAAACAGACCAGAGACACATGCTCTTACAATTATCTCATTCACTGAGAACTATTATTATTAGAAAATTAAAAAAAATCTTGAAAAGATTAACAATTAAGTTACAGGGTCTTCGTTAGTGAAATTGAATGAAAATATAACAAATAAAAATTAATATTATAAAGCAAAACACGCTATTCTTAATATTTCCATTAGTTAATTCAGTTTAATATAGATATTTATATTAATATAATCATTATTTAACTTTTCTGTATTAAAAACTTTGTGCTAAGTTCATGGGGATATTAAGAGACCAAATCATTGAACATAACAATTAAATAATGAATTCATAACTTCCAATAAATTCTATCCTCAAATAATTTGTCCAAAATAAATAGATTAAAGATTAAAAGTTGCTCTCCTAGCTAAAATACCCTCCAAGAGTTCAATAACTGGTTCTGGTCTTTTTAAGTAAGAAAAAATTTGGTTTTTCCTTCTTCATTAACAAATCCCTGATAGGTTTAATAGGTTGTAAACATAAACAATTCACTAATAAAGTTATTTGAAGGTTTATAAAGATGTTAGTGAAATAAAACAACAATGGAAACTTTGAGAAATACCTGCAAAGTTCAAAGTGAGAATGGTTTCCACACAAATTTTAAACTACTGAGATAAAAATAACATAATGCTGAGGATTGAAATTATAACTATAAATTCCCTGTAACCTTCAAACAGTGGGAAAAACTTTAATCCGCCAGTGCAACAGAGTTTGGACTTGAAGAATAATCTCAGCTGAGAGGAAAGTTAGCCCACCGTTTTCCCTCCATCACTTTCCAGGGGCACAGCGTGGACGGTCATCCCCAGGGAAGAGGCCTCGCAGGCGGGGCCGGACAGGAGCAGCGTGAGGCCCTGCACCAGGACGCAGAGTCTCCATCTGAGAAGCATCTGAGCGGCTCAGTCCCACAGGAGGTCCGGACCTTCAGGACCAACAGAGACAGGAGGCCTTGAGCAGCCGGGACACTGAGCAGACCCGTGTGAAGTGTCTCTTAACGTCTCGTGTGTTGTTTGAAAGACGTACTGAGCTTTGACACTTTCGGAGACATGGCTGCTGTTTGACGTCAGTGTGACGAGGATGTGATGGAGCCGCTCTGTCAATGTTATGGAGATAAAAATATGTCCCATAATTACCATGTCAACTGAAATTCCTGGTATGTCAAGAATATTCCATTGGTAGGGTGTGGAGCTGGTGGTATGTACTGAGCATGACAGGTAAAGAACCAACAAATCGTCTGAGGCTTAAACAAGATATTTTAACATGAAACAACAAAGATAATCACGATATTTAAAGAAATAATCAAAATTCACATTGGCAGTCGTAGACACGGTCATAACTCAAATGATGAAACAAGGGAAGGAACACGCATCAGGACACTTGTTACATACGACTGCACAAACATGATGAGGACCTAAGTATACTCTATAGTTTTAATATTGTAAAACCATTGCATAATCATCATGGTGTCATTTATACCACGCAATGACGAATGTTTTTATTGATCAAAATCAACTGTAGATCATGTCTCTAAATGCGACAGGCTACAAAAAGATGATAGTAATATAGATGCATTTCAGCTATATAGCATTTTTCATGTTTATACAAAGTGAAATGAAAAAAGTCTGAATTCATTATAGTAATGATTAGTATAGGATTACAGTATATTATAGATGTAAATAGAATTTGAAAAACAGTTCACAAATAAGTACATAAATCAAACCAAAATTTCCCTCAGGACTACTAAAGCATCGATGCATTAAAAAAACATATTTCTCGACATTTTCTCACTCAAAATTGATAAAATATATCAATATGGTAGATATGATCTCTAGGCCGAGGGACCTGGAAAAATACATTTTCTTCCCTGACGTCATCTCACTGATTATACATGATACAATAAGAACATTTGACCGATCACTACAAACTTCACTGTCTTTCTAACTCTACTTTATAAAGGATATATCCTGGTAAATGTGTTTTCAGACCATGGTACTTTTGTTGACCTGCTTTAAGGAGACATTTGTCCTTTAAAACGGTACACTGAAATATCGGTGGCACAAAAGACAAGTTCTATTAGATATTAATTTATAATTTCAACAAAAATAGGAAAGTAAAACAATCAAAAACAAACTAGAACCAGAAACCAACCAACTTCGATACCTTGAGTGATACCCAGTTCAAATACTGTACAAGTTTGGATATTTCCCTTGTTTATCTTGGTTTACATTAGATAAGGCCCCTGAGCAGTTTAATACGACCCTGATCTTTTATGTAATGTGTACTGTCGGTATATTAGTGTATAAATACTGTAATACACTTTAACTTGGTGATTTTAATTCATTTTAAACACATTCCAAGGCAGTAAGATGCGTATTAAATTACAATGTGATTAAAAGGGTGAAACAGTCTGTGCTGAGGTGAACTGCTTTGAATATTTTTGTTATTACAGAGCTGAGCAGCTCATGACTTTTAGTTTTGTTTTCCTAGAACACAACTTCCATAACAGGTTTTAAAAGTATTTTGCAGATCTTTTGAACCCGACTTAACCCTTTTGACAAAAGCACAGAGGATGAATCTTTGAAAGAAACATTTTAAAGTACATTTTGAATTATTCTTTGTAGTAAACTCACTTTTGAGGTTATTATTAAAATAAATACTTTAAATCAAGTTCATTATTAGATTCATTCCTGTTTAGGAACAATAATTATCATCAGCTTAAAGATTAAACTGGTAACCCAAATATAAATTAGTAATCACAAGACCAAAAACTCCCAGCTCTGGAGAAATAACAATATTGTGTTGACTCTAAACTCGGCATCAATGAAACACAACCACCACAGAGAAATCAAACATCTAAAGCGCATGTCAAAATAATGAAGACTCATGTTACCTTGAGCCACTGGTAAAGTTTTGAAGTCCCAATATGTAATTCTACTCCGACATCAAACATGTGTTAGGAGATTCCAGTGAATGTGGTCCGTCTACATAGACTCAGGAAGTTAAGGGGACGTGCAGGTGAATTTGGTCAGAAGTGGAATGAAGTTAAACCGGCTCAGCCAGAGAGTGCATAAGAGTCACGACTAGCTGCACGCAACGAGGACCAGAATAAGATAATTATAGTTTACCTCCAGTTACAAAGCATGAACACATCTAAACACAGTCAGTGCAGTCAGACACCTGATGCAACCGTTAAAGAAAGGAGCAGCACAACAGAAAAACACCCGGGAAGGTTAAGACGTTTATTTATTCAAAGAGCAAAATATAATATTCTAAGAAATGATGGTACAGTTGTCTTTATCGACCCCGAGTGTGGAGCTAATTAATCTTCCTTCCTGGTCCAAGAGAGCACATGGTCATTTCTAGTAGTCACACGATTACTACTCAAGTCTCATTAAGACATTTCGCCTGCAAAAGCGCTTACGTTGTTCCTTTCCGTTTAAGTTTCTAGTAAATATTTCACAAAAACCTCACACAGACATTAGCATTATTCATTTAAGTTTGGCCGGAAAACCACTGGTCCCAGTCTAGTAGAGGAGAGTTGTCCATTCAGGAGGGTCCCTGGAGTTTAGTCAGCTGAGGAGAGGGGAAGGCCTTCTGGTGCTTTGGACCTTCTGTCACGTCGGAGAAGCCAGATCTGATCTTTACTTGCCGTTTTTCACATTGAGCATTTTCTCCTGCGATTCAAAAACAAAAAGTGAGCATAGCAAACTCAACAACACCTTGGGAATCATCTCTCAGCCGCCCGACCCCCTTACTTTGATCATGGTCTCCAGCTTGATGGCGTCTGCAGCGAACTTGCGGATGCCATCAGACAGTTTCTCCACCGCCATGCGGTCCTCGTTGTGCTCCCAGCGGAAAGCCTTCTCATCCAGGTGGATCTTCTCCAGATCACAGGCCTTGGCTGCAAAAACCAACCGGTCAAAGTGGAAATGTGTTCAGGGCTCATAGGTTACACATTCCCTCTCAAAACTAAAACCTATGAGCTTTAGATACGTGCAGATCCTCTCTCACAAAGTCTGAATTGAACTAATAAATCCAGAAATCTGTCTCTGTCCGACCGTTGATTTTCGTAATAATCGCTCATCCATCCCACTTTTAACTTGGCAGGTGGATTTCTGAGGAGCAGAGTTAAGTGTTTTGGATGAAAGACCTGGACCCTAATACTAAGTTTATTTATTAACACTTGCTGTTTACAACTACAACATAATCGCTGTGTCACACCAGGCATCTGGGCTCTGAAGTAGTAGCACCACTAGGGCGACCTGATGCCCACTTGGTTGGTGCATATAAGCCTTAAGTCACTTGGCGAGCGTTTCCCTTTAGAGCAGGAGGACATTGTTATCGTTTAAAGGATGTGATGAAATACTCTGTGCTTTGATGAAACCATGTGGGAAATGGCAAAATGCTAAATGCTTGTTAGGTCTGAGCCCTCAAAGAAGCTTGTACAGTTGTGTTTCAGACAATGACTGATGCTCCAAGTGGCAACGGCCATACTGAAGCAGAAGTGTTTCATTGACAGAACAACTTAAATAATGACAATGTTCCTGCTGAACCACTGACCAAGACTCAGTCAGACATGTTTGAGGAAGAGGAGGACGAAGATCGGGGGATCTGCCGGCTTTCTTAAAATGTTCAAAGTTTAGGGAAAAGGTAATGATTTACAATGTGACAAATGTTTTATGTTTATCAAATGTTTTTTTTAATTTCATGTTCTCTGCTTCAGACGCTGAAAAAAGTTAATTCAGAAAACCCTCAGGTTTAAACTAAGCGTTTTGATTTGGTGACTCAGTTGAACTCCTGGCCTAACCAGTTACTGTGCGTCTATCCCATAATCAGTCACGGCAATACTGTCTCCATATAATTATACGACGGCCAAATACGAAACACAATGGTCCTTTGAAGCAAGCGTGAAATTGTAATCACAGGTGTCTGTGCAGAGAAGTCGGGGGTTTATTATTTTCATATTTATTTTGATCTCACTAGGTATCAAAGAATTTAGTCTTTAGTCATTTTCTATATTTACAGTTCACTGAATGTCCATGAGCAACGACAATAAAAGTATTTTGCAGGAAGGCTTTGAGACAGAGAGCAGTACCTTTCTCCACATTGAGCATCTCTGTGACGGTGCTGTGATCCTCGCTGAGCTCTGCCAGCAGCCCAGGGGAGATGGTGAGCAGGTCGCATCCTGCCAGGGCTTTGACCTCACCCGTGTTCCTGAAGGAGGCGCCCATCACCACGGTGCTGTAGCCAAACTTCTTGTAGTAGTTGTAAATCTTGGTCACACTCAGCACACCTTCGGGTGGAGGAGGAAGGGATTAGTCAAACATGTGGACGTCTCTGGTTCCACTACAGTTACACCATGTTCAAACTATGCTCTCCTCAAACAACATGTGTTTATTTATAGGCTTATTTAAGGCTCTGACATGTAGTGGAAACATAATCCACATTTACCCCATGTTCTACAAGAAGCTGAAGCATGTTCCCATTCTATAATGAACTGATACATGTGTGTGAGAAGAGTTAAATCCTAAAAGCATAAATCCATACATTTATGATAAACTGTTTACTTTTACACTATAACAAACAGAGAGGCGGGTTTCATTGCCAGTGTTACCTGGGTCTTCATGTGGCTCGTAGCTCTTACGGCCTGTAGCTCTTACGGCCTGTGTTGTCCTTGTACCAGTCCATGATGCGTCCAACAAAGGGTGATATGAGTGTAACATTGGCCTCTGCACAGGCCACAGCCTGAGCGAACGAGAACAACAGGGTCATGTTGCAGTGAATGCCGTGCTTCTCCTCGAGCTCCCTGCACAAAGAAAAGAGAAATATTATTTTCAAAAACCCTACAAACAGATGACAAAAGGCATTGTTTCCTGCAGTGCGATTTGAAACCAACTTCTGGACCATAGCGATCACACAGCACACACTCACTTGCCAGCCTGGATCCCCTCCCAGGTAGAAGACAGTTTGATGAGCACACGCTCCTTACTGATGCCTGCCTCTTTGTACAGAGCGATGAGCCTCAGAGCCTTGGCAAGCATTTCATCTTTATCATAAGACAATCTGTCAGGGGTAGAACAACACAGACATGAAGCATTACTGGCTTGTGTAATTGCAGTGATGAAGAGGTGGTTTGATCCCCAGCTGCTACGTGATCATATGTTCTTAAAAACATTCAAAACACACGGTTTGTCCCTTTTGTTTCCCTTGCAAAACGTTTTTTTTTTTTTTAGATAAATGCAGTTATTGTCACAGCAAACGTTATGAAAGGATGAAGTGTATTCTTGACATTAGAGTGATGACATAACTAATAAGTGGTTCTGTGAATACCAGTTTGCTGAAATCTATTATGAGTAACGCTGAAGGCAGCCAGAACTCCCTCTGGGTTCTGTCACTGCCACTGTTCAGGTCAGGTGAATGCTTCTGTCTCGAGTAAGCACGTCAGTTCATACCTGGCATTAAAATGTATCTTCACGTCTCTCCCTGCACCTTTTGTGTTCATGAATTTCACCCGTCTGCTCTGTATGCAAATCCATTTTGGTTGGAGGAGACCAAATTGTGTTGTTTAAAGCCAGTCTGATGATGACAGACTGACACACACAATGTCAACGTGTGTGTGTGAGAGGGAGAAAGACTAGGAATGCTTCCTGTCATAGTTTGACGTGTCGTTGGCACCTACCTGGCATCCACCTCAGTGGAGACTCTGCCTGGAACCTTCTTGAGAATCTCCAGCCCGAAACTCACAAACAGCTTGTCCATGGTGTGGGCTACCTGCTCGTCCTCGGTTCTGAACAAAGACGGAAACATAACAGAATGTCTCAAACATCCACAAGGACTGAACATGGGTCACATCATCTCTATGGGATCAGACACCTATGAGTTGGACTAAGACCACAACTCCTCAGGGAGCTACACAGGGGCACCATGCTTCAATGCATGGTATACTGCAACAACATCAGCATAGTGTGTAAGGGCCTGGGGAAGCCTGTGCATACCATCCATTCTGCCCTACGGTAATAAAGGACTCCCCAGACAGTGGAATGGCTTCTTCCCCCCCGGCCACAAGACTGCTGAATAAATATCTTCCACGACAGTCACTCGCACACAAAGTGTAATATTTAACAACTGTACCTAGCAACACACACACACGCACCCACTCGCAATGACAGAATTCTTATTTCATTGCTGTACATTTTGTTTTATGATTGTTCTTAGTGTCGTCTATAATTTCCCACTTTACTCATAGAATGGCCCTTCCCTTTTTTTCACACCTCTCCTCTGTGCTCTGGTGTAACCGGTTAGACAAATCACATCTTGAATAATAATACTTTAATTAACATGACACTTTTGCTTTTCTTCACAGATTAACTCAGTCATCAGAGCTGCGTCTATTCAGGTTTTACCACTGGTCTTATCAAAGAGGTGTAATTAAAATAATTGTTTTATTCAAAAGGTTTCTGGTTTAGCTCTTTAACATGTGAAACCTCTTACCCGCCTTTGGCGATGCCGTATTTAATGGCCTGATCCAGCAGCTGCTGGTAGGCTGGCATCTTGGCAGCAGCCAGGATGAGTGATGGGTTGGTGGTGGCATCCTGAGGCTTGTACTCTTCAATAGCTGCAGGGTGGGAAGATGCAGCAAGGTCACATACATGCATATCATATACCTCATTGAGTCAAGATTTTTTTTTTTTTGTTTTGCATTCATTTAGCATTTCTAATACAATCTTACAGGCCTTAGTTAAGGTCTAATAATAATAATAATAATAAAGATTTGTTTTTATTTAACCTTTTCAATGTAAATATGCCATAAACCTCAGATTTTAGTTTGATACTGTAACTCAAGGTTTTCCTTCAAAGCAATTTTTCTACACATTATAATTTGGAAAGGACTCAGACTTGTTGACTCAACCACATACAGCTGGTCTGGTGAAGCAATTGCGCCATCTAGTGTGTAGATGTTGCACTTCACCATTCTCTGAAAAACCTGCTCAGATTCATTCCAGGCAGATGATCAGCATTTCTTATCGTCACATGAAGATAACACAATCTTACATCACCTTTGAAAAGACAGCGGTTTCCCTGTATGATAATTGGTTGAATTGTCATTTGTTTATTACAAAAGCTTGATTATATGTTTCTGTACTTAACAGTTTTGACAAACTGACTTATAAAGATGAGTAATGGTAACTAAGGTTGTTCCAGAGCCTGGAGGAAGGTTTTAAAATAATCCCTCTTGCCGCTCACAGCACTGACCTGCAACTTTTGATTTAATATGCGAGAGCGGCAGGGTCCTTGTCATGGGGCAAAGTGGTTTAGTGTGAGTTCAGTCAGTGTTGCAAGCTTCTGCAGCCACAAGAACAAAGACTGCCTCTGTTCTGCAGCCAGCTGTCTCTCAAACCTCATCCAGCAGAAATAATGGATTCCTCAGTAGACCAGTAGGGTATGGACTGGATACTGGTGATAAACAGTTCGAAACACTACACGGTTTACGAGCTGCTCGTAATAGTATTCCTAGAAGGCGGGCTCTGGCCTGTTGGCAGATGGGTAGTTTCATAATGTAATAGTGATCCCAAAAGGCCATTAAGGACACGCAGTTCCTTTTGCACTGATCATTCATGTTCATTTCACCAACTGTATTTATATCACAGCAGACAACCACATGATAACAGACCGGAATGGTTGCATCTTTACAACATTAGCAGTCATGTGATTTGGGAGCTTATTGGAGGGGGTACGTACACAGGCAAGTGAAAGTACATCTAAATTACCACTATAGGAAAACACACATTTCACATAATAATGATGTTAATTTAACTGCTAGCCGTGTCACGCATGTGTACAGAAAACCAGTTTTCTACACATCCACTGTTCTGAGAGCAGTTAAGTGCATGCAGATACTAGAAAGATTAAATGAAAGCGAACATTATAGAAAGAAAGAAACTCAATAGCGTTCTCTAGACCTGCAGCAAGGGCCCCATCAGGCCCCTGCCACCAGTTAAATGAATGTTCCAGAGAACATTAACCACCACTTATTAGAGAAGTGAAGAAAGACGGTGGTGTTACAGCAGGTTTGACCATGCTCTTGCAGGTCTGTGTGTAACAGAGGCGTTGGTGCTTGATTTTAACATGTCTACACTCGCAACAAGTGAAACCTGAGACGCGTTACAACATTTGGGCATAACCTTGATTTCATAAACCAGACATAAGTGTACATTTTGAAAAGGACCAACTGCAAATCCTGAATAACCACAGCTCTTATTACGGCTTCTTTGTTGGAAAGTTCTGTCCTTGTGTTTTCTAATGTTGCTGCATTGGACTGTACACCTAAATTAAATTAGTTTTATTTTTCAGCCAATTTATATAATTAATGTTTTATAATTCTATTTCGGATTGACAGTGATAGAAAACTCCCACAATATCTATTATTCGTGATCAAAGATCAACCTCAAGCAATTCAACTGCTTCAAAATGAATTACATTCCAGTCAACAGCTTTTATTGTCAGCTATGTTGGCCTGAACTTAATTATATATTAGTTTGTGTAATTGTAATTATATAGAAGCTTGTGTGCAGCCACAGAAAGCCCGACTCAAAGAAAGCACAGTCTAAAAGGTGTCATTTGATATGAAATAATGTTGACACAATAAAACCATTAGATGAAAACAGCAGCTCCAAAATTAAAGTACTAGTCTTCACTTTAGCCTCCAAATAGATCTTGCACTTGCCCTCACACTTTTATAATTGTAATCACTTTCTTATGTTACTTACAATCCGTTACATTTTAATATGCCTCCATTTGATCTGTATTGTATGTAAAGCCCTTTGAGCTGCATTTCTTGTCAACAGACAGTAAAATATCCAGCGACTGTTTATATAATTCAATAATTTCCTGGTCATTTTAGTTCTCAAATGACAACATTTGATGTTTCCACCGTGAAAAGTCACAATTGTCTCTTTTCTTTGCAACATGTGACATCTTTGAGTTTAGGACGGTAAATATTATCACTATTATGAGCCGATACAGTAAAATATCAGACAACCATTTAGATAATTACATAATTTCCTGGTAATGTTAAAGCATGCATTACTAAATCTGCTGGTTCTATTTGGAAAAGTCACAATTCTCCCTTTTTATTTTGTTTTTCTTTGCAGCACATGACAGTACCGTGAATATCTGTGTGTTTACGACAGTTCACGGCACAAAACAATTTGACAAAATCATCTGTAGAATAAAAGTTTGTTTGTATTTTACAGACACAATTAACATTTTTACAGATGAATCTATGGCGAATATCATCATTGCAGGCAGCATAATATCCTGCTGTGCGAGTATAGCTGTATGTGTGTGTGTGTGTGTGTGTGTATGTGTGTGTGTAACATAATCCGCCTCCCTGCTGTCACGCCTGGCTGCACACAGCAGTTGTGTCGTGTCATCCTGACTGTGCATGAGGAACTTTCTGGTTTGCATCACAATGCAATAGTGTTTTATGCAAACTGTTCCTCATTCTGACCCATTGAGAAACATGACCTTTTCCCCTCTGTGGCATGAATAGAGAAGAACGAGGAAGTAAAAACACAGATTGCACCTTGTTCCACGTTGAGTCACCACACCAGCTACAGTTTGAAAACACGGCCATATGTCTGACATGTGCACAAGTAGTTAATTTAAAGTAAAAACACTGTGAGGCAGGTGGGAGGATAATGTAAACAATGCACCTGAGCTATCACGTTAGTTAGCTAGCTTTAGCCACAGAGGCTAAGTTAAGCTACTGTTACTAAATTGGGAAACAACAAGTAATCCGCTTACGAGCCTGTCAGTTTTTTTGTAGTTGAAAAGTTACTGTAAACTACACTCACACCCTCGGTTAGCATGCTGCTTAGCTAGCTAGCATCCAGAGGAGTGAACCCCTTCCCACCCCATGCTAATATTTAACTGGCACGGCGGTCATTCACATTAAGTTGGTTAGCATGCTAGCAGGCTATCGTTCGGCGGAGCTGCCGCGTTGTGTTACCGTGAAAGTCTCCGGTGTCCGCCACCACCACCGTGTGCTTCTTCAGCTGGTTCAGCGCGGACTCCATCTTCCTGCGTTTGTCGAGCGACTCACTGGACATGACGAGAGGCGAGCAGCTGCTTTTATACAGAGAAACACGTGAGACACCACAGGACCTGTGACAGGGACGGGAGCGAGCAGCGGGCAGGAAGCGGCAAAGCGGGAGCGCGCACCGATACACTCACAGCGGAGGGAGGAGGGAGGGAGAGAGAGGGAGGGAGGGAGGGAGGGGGAGAGAGAGAGAGATGAATAGATAGATAGATAGATAGATAGATAGATAGATAGATAGGAGAGAGAGAGAGAGAGAGAGGGGGGGGGGGGGGGGGGAGAGATGGATGAATAAATACATAGATAGATAGATAGATAGATAGATAGATAGATAGATAGATAGATAGATAGATAGATAGATAGATAGGAGAGAGATAGAGAGACGTGTGCATGTGAGGAGAGAGTGAGAGAGAGAGACATAGAGAGAGAGACAGAGAGAGAGGGAGAGAAAGAGAAAGATAGATAGATAGATAGATAGATAGATAGATAGATAGATAGATGGATAGATAGAAGAGAGGGGGTAAATAGATAGATAGATAGATCAATCGAGAGAGAGAGAGAGAGAGAGAGAGATAGAGAGATGGGTGTAGAACCAAAGTTAATACCTCAAAATTATAAATTAAAGTACTTTTACTGACTTGCGACAGTAGTGTTAGTCGATGATTTAAAAAGTTAAACCTGTGACATAGAAGGTCTTAATGTTATGGGCTGTTTCCTTCAAAAGCACAGGCAGTGGAGTTAATGGATTGATGGACTTATGTGATATGTTTTTTTCCATTAAAAGAAGAACAGAGCCACAACATATTTTTCCCTCAAATGTCAGTGGGGGGGCTCCAAAGAAAATCACCTTCTGAGTTTAAACTGCTGGATACAAGCTGCCTGTGAAGTACCTCTCTGCAGCATGTGCAACAGGCAGAGTTTCCACATCACACTTGTGTAAGTTGCCTGTTGGACCATGACTGGCTCACAGACTGGTTGTGTCATAAATCATACTCGCTGGGAACCGTTGCACTTTCAGCAGGTGAATTTAAAAACAGTCCAGCGTCAGACTCTGAACAAAGACAACATTGTGCTGCTTTGTTAGACACTAGCTGAAACATTAAATGTAGAAGCACAGATGTAAGAGCATGCACAGAATCTAAAAACATACATGAGTGGGAGTTTAAACATTATGATTTGTTAGTTTTTATGCCATTTTAGTTGTGTAATTCATTTATATCATTTTGAATTCAATAGTTTTCTTAACATCAGGAAGAATATATAAGATAATTGGTCAACTTTTATAACTGAGTGAAACGTGGAGTTAATCCCAGTGTCCAGTCATAAAGTGAGAAATGTAAATCTATTTTTAAGAAAGTAGATACAGATGCTTTCTTAATGGCAGCGAATGGGGATGAGAATAAATAATAAATTACACATTGAACAATAAACAGACAGCTGAGGACAGTGAGATGCAATTGAGTCATCAATCATTTATTTAACTGAGCGCTAAGAGACGTGCGTGTCCAATAATAATAATGATAATAATAATAATAATAAAGGCTGCAATGATGCTATAGGAAGTTGCTCTTATGTTGAGAAATCAAGCAGAGAAGTCAGGTTGTGTATGGTCTTGTACTTAAGACAAACATCTATTCATGAAAACGTACCAACTCCAAGTGTTTGTTTCTACAGAGGCCGTAATGGCTTTAGGATAATGGAACTACTTTTTCTTTTCTATCTATATATATATATATATATATATATATATATATATATATATGTATAAAAAAACATTTGCTTACAAACCTCCCGGTGTTTGTGGAGGGTCAAACGTATTTGTATGTATTATAAGCAGCTGTTTGTGTTCACCGCCTGCTGCTTTTAAATCGTCCCCTTGACTCAGAGCGAATGAGCCAATAACTTACCTCTGGAAATTGTCAGGGGGCCAAACACCAACAGCTCCACAAGGGACCATTATTGCCCCTTGTGAGGTGCTGCAACTGTGCTCGCCACTAGATGTCGCCCTTTTGTTGTTTTGGGCTGTCAGTGATTGTGAGGGAGAGAGAGAGAAAGAGGGGGGAGAGTGTGTGTGAGAGTGAGAGTGTGTGTGAGAGAGAGAGAGAGAGAGAGAGAGAGAGAGAGAGAGAGAGAGAGAGAGAGAGAGAGAGAGAGAGAGGGAGAGCCTGTGGGAAGAAACACTTTGAGAAGTTTTGTCAGTCACTGAGGAAAGAAGAGAGGCAGCCAGGACAGAGATAAGTGAGTGGTAAGTCATTTCCATGTTGTTTCTCAGTGTCATAATGAGATGAATCTGCTTACAGCAACTGTCAGGCTGTTGTTTCCAACTTCTCTTCTTCTTCTTCTCCTTCTTCTCCCCTTTCTCTCCTCTTTAAGTTTGTATTCCAGCAGCTCCCACTCGGGTGTCCTCGTCTTTTGTGCAGATTGAAATCCGCAGCTCTTGTGGGCTGAGTTTGTCTAATTAGAAGAGATGAAGTAGATCCTGGTTTCATTTATCTTGTGTGATTTGGTTAATGAGCGTGGCACAGTGTTTACCTAAGGGAGGGATCACATTCATCACAGCCAGCGTGTGCTCCCTGCTCACCAGCACTGTGCTTTCCTCATAAGAAACAAACTGGAGCCCTCGTGTTGTCGGTGCTTTTTGTTTTTATCACGACGTGGTGATGTGGGAGAGTGATGCTCTCTGACTGGCCGGGGCCAGAGTTTCCCTGGACCGCGATGAAAGACAGAAATAAACTTGAGGAGAAGAAAAACATTTCAGAATACCAACCATTCCTCGAGCCATTCCCTCCCATCAGGGTTTTTTTTCTTTTCTTCTGGAGGGGTTTCAGGGAACTTAAGGCCTGGCTGACTTCTCAGAGCCGGGGCTGACTGGCAAAGAGCATACAATGTGCCCTTATGTGAGGTGAGGCAGAGGTCTAACATTCGCCCGGAGGAAGCTGTTCCATATTACATGTAGCACATCAAACATTTATCTGGACTTTAATGAAGGCAGTGAAGCTGGATTAAGAGGAAATCAATCATGAAAAACACATAAACCCGGAGATGTTCTTTGTCTTCCTGGGCACATTCTTGATGCTCGTTGCATCAGTAGGATTATATTAGACAAAGATATTTTTTAATGGTTTCTACATTTGATTTTGAACAGTCATGAAAGAACAAATATGTTGAGAAATGCCATATTGAAACCACAAGAGAACATATGCAACTTAGTCTATTCTGCAGTTCAAACAATAAAATAAAACGGTGACATGTTTATTACGTACATGATGTCACTGTTTATTGTTTACTGTATACTCCAACATCCACAAAGCCCGATTCAGCAGCAGCTCAAAAACCTCAAGAGTGACCATGAAATCCAATCAACACGTCAATGAAAAGATTCAATGAAAACTGGACAGTTTGACCTTCGTGAAAATAGGATTTTTTTTACACGGTCGTCTTATTAGACTCAGCCAGATGAGCCAACTTCAACTTCTATCAATAGTTAGATAGATAGATGGATAGATGGATAGAGAGGGAGGGAGAGATAGATTAGAGAGAGGCTGGGTGTCTATAGATAGATAGATAGATAGATAGATAGATAGATAGATAGATAGATAGATAGATAGAGAGGGAGGGAGAGATAGATTGGAGAGAGGCTGGGTGTCTCTAGATAGATAGATAGATATAAACATGTATATATATATATATATAGATAGATAGATAGATAGATAGATAGATAGATAGATATAATTATGTATATATATATATATATATATATATATATAGATAGATAGATATAAACATGTATATATATAGATAGATAGATAGATAGATAGATAGATATAATTATGCATATATAGATAGATAGATAGATAGATAGATAGATAGATAAATAGATAGATTGATAGATAGATAGAGAGGGAGGGAGAGATAGATTAGAGAGAGGCTGGGTGTATCTAGATAGATAT
Organism: Pleuronectes platessa; assembly: GCF_947347685.1. Classification (NCBI taxonomy): domain Eukaryota; kingdom Metazoa; phylum Chordata; class Actinopteri; order Pleuronectiformes; family Pleuronectidae; genus Pleuronectes; species Pleuronectes platessa. Next base: position 27,937,192 of record NC_070626.1, read on the forward strand.
ATATATATATATATAGATAGATAGATATAAACATGTATATATATATAGATAGATAGATAGATAGATAGATATATACATGTATATATATATAGATAGATAGATAGATGGATAGATAGATATAATTATGTATATATATATATATATATATATATACAAAAGTCCATATATATATATATATATATATAGATAGATATAAACATGTATATATATATAGATAGATAGATAGATAGATGGATATAATCTTTTCATTGACGTGTTGATTGAATTTCATGGTCTCTCTTGAGGTTTTTGTGCTGCTTCTGAGTTGAGCTTTGTGGACGTTGGATTATACAGTAAACGTTAAATAGTGACATCAAGGGAAGCTGAGTTTATATTAAAACTGAATTACATTAAACATTTGATGGTTAAAGCTTCTTAAATATTAGGACTTGCTTCTCCTCTTTGTTTTCATAGATTGAACACATGTGTGGTTTATGACTCTATTGATCACACAACACTACATTTTAAAGCATTATTTCTTGAACAGAAACCTATAGTGCAAAATGGATGCACACATCCAACTTTTTCTTTATTACATATCAGCTCCGGTACCAAACACTTTAACAGTTTGCAGTTATTACATATCAATCCAATACCAATCAAAACAGCTTCCTCAATGTGTGGAAATTATTCATAATGTCAAAATATGCAAAGTGATTGACTCTTTTCCCATCGCCAGCAGAGGAACCTGCCTCCCTGGTTCTTTCCCCTCGGTGTGTCGTGTACGTTGAGCTCTCACCTCGGTTTACAATTAGAAACTGACAAGACCGAGCAGAGGCGATAGTCAGAAGTTAACAAGTCACCTAATTTGCACATTCAGCCGGGTGAGACATTTCCGTCACTGCCGATCAGACCCAGGGGTGAAGGTTGATTGTGTCTATTCCAACTGGAGACAAGAGCCAGATGTTAGAAACATGTAACATGACTCAGATCCAGCAGACAGCATCAGAGCGTGGATTTGATCATCTTTCTTTGATTGATTGATCATAAAGTCCGATCAATAGGATAATCAGTAATGGAGGTAATCCTTATCTGCCACGAGGGAGATGTGGTTGTAGTAGGAAGAGTAGTAGATTGACAATGCAGCTCTATGAAGAGTAGGTGGAGAGACAGATGTGAATCAGAAACTGAAATAAAAAGACAGTTTCGAGGAGGAGACTTCTGCCTTCAGTCCCGACTCAGGAATAGTCACGAGTTCAAATAGTTCTATTCTAAAAATGCTTCACAAGGCACAGACTAAATCCTGCTCCTGTTAGATTAAATTTCACTCGCGATAAGTTGAACTTGACTGAAAAAGACAGGTTTGAGTTTCAACTTAGAGATAAAGTGGGGCTCATGTTCTATGTATAACTTAATGACTGCTGCTGCTGCTGCTACTTCCAGCTGACAGTGACAGGGGGGGGGGTGCTCTGACACATTCCAGGATGTTGCACTCATAAGAGACAGTGGAAGAGACGGAGTGAACTTCCCTTTCTCATGTCCTCCCACATTTCATCAGCTCCGGCTCAACTGATGACCTGATGGCTGTGGACGGTCGGCAGCTGCCCCCCTGTTTACCTTCAGCTGCCGGAGTCTTTTTCATTCTGCAGCTTTACAGTGCACACGGCATCTCGCTGTTTTGATGGAAGCAGTGAAAATATGTTGGAGGGAGGAGGTGTCGAGAGTTTTCTTTAATCGGCCCGGCTGTTATTTGTCCAGCTTCAGCTCCGCGGCCGACACGCCGGCTTCTCTAGGTGGGGCAGCTCCCTGGATAATTGCCCTGAACACTAGCTCTACTGAAGGTGGATATAACAAGGCTGCATTATACTGCTGCCTGTAAGTTTGTGTGAGTGTGTGTGTGTGTGTGCGTGTGTGCGTCTGTGTGTACACACTGTTCTGCTCTGAATTCATCACCCAATTTCCCCCCCGGTTTGCCTCGGGTGCATTTTTTTACGCCAGACTTCGCCACATTTGTTCCCTCGCTAGGCTCCTTCGCCTGCAGTTTTCACCCTCATGTTCTCGAAGCCCATTTCTCTTCAGCTCCCACCAGGAGAAGAGCAGGGGGCTGAGGTTGAATATACTGTAGGTAAAATACAATATGTAGGGTAGGTCTCTATCTTCTGATCTTCCCTCCTGCTCCGTCAGACGGAGATGAATGAGAACAGAAACAAAAAAGATATCTTATCTCATGGGAAATCAGATGAAGGTAATAGCGATAGAAGATGGAGGTCCAGTTCTCTGCTGACTCGCATCCAGTGAGAGACGGAGCCAAACCACAGAGTGAGACAAAGGGAAAACATCTCTTTGCCTCGTGATAAATATAGAGCGATATTACACAGCACACCATTAATTATAGTCACTACACCACAGCAAATATAGGACCACAAAGTATGATAAGGCCTATATAAATTAATTATTAGGCCAGAATTAGAAAAGATTAAAGTTTAATTCTTCTGGTGGAATAAACTCCCTAGCTGCAGCAGAAGGGATATAAAGAAATACAAAGAAAAACAAAACAGACTATTAGGTGTTAGGATATTGAACCAGGAAAACCCGATTACACATCGATTTTAGGCAGCTCCCGTTCTAAACCTTGGCTTGGCCTGTGGTAATACTCCAGAGCTACTTCAGAATTATCCCTAGGCATGAGTAATGCCACGGTGTAAAACAGGCCTCCAATATACTATAATGGAGCTTTTTATAAACAGTCTATGGTGCAGAGAGCAGTTCGGAAACTTTGAGTTCATCCTACCTGGTTTATCTGCAATGAAAATGTTATTGTCAAGAAGCTTTACTTAATTGGACACTGCGCTTCCCTGGCCTCTTAACAATACACACACCAAGTGTAAAGCTGCTAAGATGTGGTCTGTTAGCCACATGCAGACGCTCGTTTGTGGTATTAGTGGATAGATTTACAGAATTCCATGTATGTCAACATGTAAGCGCTGATTTATGTTACTCCCAGAGGGGGCTGTAAAAAGTTGAAGGCCCGATGCCCACGCCCCAAAATAAACCTTATGGAAAAACCCTGTCCATACAGTAACGCCTAATAACTTACTAAATGTGAAAATGACATGTAAGAATCTGTATAGTATGTAATATAACACAAGATATAAACCTAGGTGTCACTAGGGAAATTCCCTTATTTGCTCTCTTGCAGTGACTTAGATAAGATCTCATTTCATATTTGTCTGTCAAATATAAAACTTTAATATCTAACAGACCAGTATGAAGCTGCTGTAATACAGCTGGGTAAAAAACAGAAGGAACCAACTCGCCTGGCGACACAATCTTCCTCCCAGCACCTGTAAAACTACACAAGCTGTTGTTTGTTTAATCCGTGCAACAATAAAAGTGTGAAGAAGCGTCTCTCACAGGGGGAGGGGGGGGGGGGGGGGGCACACATGGGACCAGTCTAATATACCTGTGCCTTGTTTCTATATGGGTCATGTGGGGGAACAGATTTGTGTCCCTCAACAATAACAAAAAGGAAATCAAAGTGAGAGTGTGTTTAACGGACACAGTCACACAGCAGCGATCATTTGCATGTAAGTGCCGGTAGAGGACGTCACGCAGGGCAGATGTTTCATTCTGCAGCCGGGTGGGTCTCTCAGGAAGCGAGGCTCCAACATGGACACTCACTTTCTGAACGCTCTGTTTTGTCCCCTCTGCTCCTCCCTGTCGAGAGAAACTGCAGAGATGTTAGTGCTGAGTGGAAACCACAGGCCACAACCACACTGTGCTGCTGACTCCCAGTCTCACGCCCTGTTTAACACAGAGGGAAACACAAGGCAGGCCCCCCCCCCCCCCCCCCCCCCCCGCTCACTACATTTCTTGATGTTTCCTCCTCACACCCCTTTATCTCATTCTGTCTCCTCCATAATTGCCCCCCTTCTAAAGGACATATGCAGCCGTGTATTGTATTTCAGTTTGTTTAGACTCCTTCGTTTTCTTTGCAGGTGATAAAAATAGCAGCATGCATTTACATTCTGGTTCCTTTCAGCCCTGTTGGTGGTGCAACTGCAGACTAATCTTTACATAACATGTAATTTTTGCAATTGCACATTGAATTCTTTCAATATGTAGGCATCCCACAAAGTCAGAATATATCCTGCACAGTTGCGTTTGGATGAATGAAGGCATCTTGGTCGTGGCTCTACTGTGAAGACTGTTTATCAGGCTTTATGTCGCATATTTTCTGACATTAGTTTAAGGTTTTGTCTGAGCAGCCGACTCTGAGTGAAACACCTATAAGTAAGAGCTCGACTTTCATTTACATTTATTTGTGGCTGCCACTCGTGGCCAGTCCTAATAGATTTAGTCTAACTTTGTTGAAGCTGCCTCCCTCGGCGTGGCTCATCCTATGGCCTCAGAGTGAAAATCAATGTTCATGACTTTAAAATGGAGAGCATCTGTCGACTGGATTTGAAGAACAATGCCTTCAGAAAGATTCCAAACCCCATAGTGTCCCGACGTGCGCCACACTGAATACAAAGTGGATTGTGATCTCAAGTTGACAACGGACAAAGTATCTTCAACACAACTTTTTTGGGTATTTACCATTTCTCTTCAAATAGACAATTTGTGAAATTATAGCTCTGGTTATTCTCAGAAGTGTCTTTGTTTGCTTGTAAAATCTGGATTCACAGTTTTTTCCCCCTTCTCTTTATTGAAAATGTGCAATTTTCTCCGGCTCACCAGGGAGCCTCTGTATCTTCAACTCACTGCAGTGACTTTGAATGAGACTCATTCAAGCCTGCTTTTGTTTTTTGGCTCGACTACTCAACCACTTAGACATTCGAGTGCTGAAGTGACTCTGTTTTGTATGATTACTAGTTCTCGTGCACATTTTGGATCGAGAGCTGCAGCTTCTTATTCCAACATAAATGTTTGCCGTCATTAAATACCCGTGGTCTCTTGTTCTGATGTGATTGTCTCAGCATGAACAGACTGAGAGGAATAATTTCATCCGGCCCTGGAACAAACTGCTAGAAGATGAATCGTCCGTGACTCGCTCGCTAAAATCTGTCTGTTGTCTTTTCTCTGAAGAATCTTTGAGGCGTTCCAGCCTTTTATATCCAGACACAGCCATTGAGAACTCTGATTTGATCGGACGATGTATAGGAATGAAGGAAAGAATGGATGATTTATCTGTACAATAAATAACAAAGATCAATACTATTACTAGAAAAAAACATAAAATAAATAAAAAGAGCATGAAGCTGCTCACATCATTTATGAATCCACTGAGCATCCGCCATCTTCATCAGGAACACGTACATTTCCCTCAGGTGTCATCGCTGTCAAACGTTAGGGGCCATGGGGAACCAGTCAACAACACACACACAACTGTAATTATCGTGTAATGTAATACAAAGGATAGAAAATAAATTATCTAAAATGCACAATGCACTGAAACAGACTCACTGTCTCAAACCAAGAGATTTGCCTGGATTCACCCAGACCTTATATCACCTCCCCCTTCAGAGCCCCTCCCCCTGGGCACCGACAGGTAAATCCCTCCTCTGACCCAGACCCTCACAGGATGAGCCCTGATTCTGTCCTGAGATTCTTTAACACAATTGTTTCTTAGCTAAAAAAAAGTCCAGTTTTGTTGTTTCTCATAATAGTTTTATGAGGCTAAAAATCTCCAGGCTACAAGGATTTCCCAACCTTTTCCTCTAGTGACTTCGTAGCTGTTATGCACCCCCCCCCCCCCCAAACAACTCGAGAAATAAACAGTTTGTTGTTCAGTTTGTCAGAATGTTCTCCCACATCGAAGCCTCTGTGACTTTTTGCCCTGACACTACAGGCCCCTTTTCGTCTGCTCGGCTCATTGTACTGGGATGGCTGGCACTGGGAGGAAACTGCAGCTTCAGACCAGTCTTGTTTTCCCTAACGAAGCCAGACGCTCTGGATTTTGTGTCTGCTGCTTCTCTCTGACTCCCTTAGACCAGTGGAAATAAAAATCCGTCACACCACGGTTAAATTGGCACAATTTGTTGGGTAAAGAAACCAAGATTACTCATTTAAGAATTTAAATGGGACATATAAGGAATAAGACAAACTGAAAATGCTTAGGACAAAATTAAACATGTACCAAAACGTGGTTGCACAAGTGTAGCCGTAAACCGTTAAAGCATATTCAGATTTTTATTACAGTCTTTTCTGCTCAGGAGATGTGGGAGCAACTCCTGAACACTGCCCTCCTCAGGTCAAACCACAGATATTAATGTAGAGACAGGTCTTGGCTGTACCAAGGGAACGGTGAAGGACGTCGTGTTTCTCACCCAAACAATGTTTGTTTGATTGTACGTAGATTTATCCCAGAACTTCCTGACAGATTAAAAAAAATCGTGGGGTAGAGCGTCATCAATTTGAAGACACTTCCCTGCAAAGTAATATCTCTTATTTGAGTATATTTCATTTTATATATTTTTTATATTTGTATTTATAGAATGGCTAGAACGGAGGCTGTGACCCAATAATTGAATTGCCAGCCACTGTATGGAAGTGTGGTGCACATGACAAATAAAGTCAACCATACAACATAAAAGTGTTTCCGCCCGGTCTCGAACCGGGGACCTTTCGCGTGTGAGGCGAACGTGATAACCACTACACTACGGAAACCATATGTCTACATTATCAGCTAAAGACTATCAGTTAATACTTCTGGTGATTTAAGAGATCATGTGTCAAAACATATGTGAAAAACAGCTGCTATCATATGTTGCTTGTTAATATTAAATTATAATTGTAATTATGTGACAACTAAACACACTCACTCTTCGAAAGAGAGCGGAATGGGGGGTGAGAGAGAGAGAGAGAGAGAGAGAGAGAGAGAGAGAGAGAGAGAGAGAGAGAGAGAGAGAGAGAGAGAGAGAGAGAGAGAGAGAGAGCGATATGGTTCGTCCCATTGTCTATGACACGGAGATCTGTGCAGCACTGTCCACGTCTCCTCGTACAGCAACCGGGCAATTGAGCCTTACTTGATCCTTTACTATTCAGACAAGGTGCAACAGTTTCCGTAGTGTAGTGGTTATCACGTTCGCCTAACACGCGAAAGGTCCCCGGTTCGAGACCGGGCGGAAACACATTTTTCTCTCGTGGAGGACGAAACAGGACTTAAGTTTACATAATTAAAAACATTTAAAAAAGAATACAGAAGTAAATGTATTAATGTCTTAAATTTGTTTCCACATATCTTTCCACATATATGTGTCTATATGTAAATGAGGTTGGAGGTCCTGACCTCGGTCTTAAGCAGGATTGGTCAGCTGAGCACCTATGGAGGACCATACATACACTTAAGTAAAAATAAATAAATGTATAAATAAATAAATAAATAAAAAAGGAAATAAATAAATTAATACAGAAATAAATGAATAAATATGTTAATAACAAAAGAAATGTCAAAAGAAATGTCTTAAATATATTTGCACATTTATTTATTCCCTGATACATTTCCTTTTCATTTGCAGTGTCCTTATGCTAATGAGAAAGGCGGGCCTAACCGCAGTCTCATGCAGGAAATCGAAAAATAAAAGTTGGAATAAATGTGGAAATAAATAAATAAATGTGGAAATAAATAAATAAATGTGGAAACAAATGCAGAATTAAATGAATCAATGTCTTAAACTTATTTCCACATTTATTAATTTATTTCCACATTTATTCCAACTTTTATTTATTCCGTGATATATTTCCTTTTCATTTTCAGTGTCCTTATGCTAATGAGAAAGGCGGGCCTAACCTCAGTCTCGAGCAGGATTGGTCAACTGAGCTACACACACACAGCCCCTGCGCTCTGCCACATACTCTCTCAGAGACACGGGCAGTGACTGAGACTTGAGCTCTTCACCGTGAAACAGCCGCTCAGTGACTTTGTAGAACAGTGGAAACACAGAGTTTCTCTGGTCACATCTGATCAGAGATCAGCGGCTTCATGATCAGAGCAGAAGCTGCAGGTGGTTTGTACCGAGCTGGAGTTTCTGTTTCCTCCTTCTCCTCTCGGCTCGCTCCTTGTGCTCAGTAGAACACGTGACGCTCACAGTCAGGACTACTGACAGCTAAATCATCCCAATTAAAAATTACCTTAACTAACCTTCTGAACTTGAACTAGTTCATTTTAAGTGTGAACTGGCTCAACGCTGCAAACAGCTACTGGACACCAGCATTGAGAGGCAGAAGTAGTAGGGCTGGATCATTACACTCCTGTGACCAATCCTGCTCGAGACTGCGGTTAGGCCCGCCTTTCTCATTAGCATAAGGACACTGCAAATGAAAAGGAAATGTATCAGGGAATAAATAAATGTGCAAATATATTTTAGACATTTATTTTGACATTTCTCTTGGTATTAACATATTTATTTATTTATTTCTGTATTTATTTATTTATTTCCATTTTTATTTATTCATTTATTTATTTATTTCTGTATTTATTTATACATTTATTTATTTTTACTTAAGTCATGTATGGTCCTCCATAGAGGTAAGGCCCGCCTTTCTCATTAGCATAAGGACACTGCAAATGAAAAGGAAATGTATCAGGGAATAAATAAATGTGCAAATATATTTAAGACATTTATTTATTGGTTTCTGTATTAATTTATTTTTTGTATCTATTTCTGTATTTATTTATTTTCTGTATTTATTTCCTTATTTATATATACCTTAAACTTAAGTCATGTATCGTCCTACATGCAGGAGAAAAATGTGTTTCCGCCCGGTCTCGAACCGGGGACCTTTCGCGTGTTAGGCGAACGTGATAACCACTACACTACGGAAACTGTTGCACCGTGATAGAACATTACAGTACTACGTCAGGGTCAGTTGACCGGCTGTTGCACGAGGCGGCGTGGACAGTGCTGCACAGACCTCTATCTCTCCCTCACACACACGCTGAGCAAACACAACAGGACGAAGCACAATTCATAAAAGTCATTCCCGTGTGTGAGCAGTCATCAAGTTGTTATTAATGGACATTATCAAGAAGAAGCTCTGTGCAGAGGTGAAGTGCGTCTTCCGGTTCGACATTTTCACAACTGCGACACGCAGCGAAACGTTCCGGCCGCTCCGCTGCTGTCCCGGGTCCAGTTTCAATGTTACTCCCTATGGCTCCAGGAGAAAAAAACAATGTTTCCGCCCGGTCTCGAACCGGGGACCTTTCGCGTGTTAGGCGAACGTGATAACCACTACACTACGGAAACTGATGCAGACCACGTTTGTGTGACAACATGACGACACACATTATAACTCTGGCGCACAGCTCAAGCAATACTTGGTAAAGACAACATCATTTGGTCTTCACATCTGGAGTCTTTACAAATGATGCCTTCACATCTGGAGTCTTAACATTTGGGGTCTTCACAGTCTTCACATCTGGAGTCTTTACAAATGGAGTCTTCACATCTGGAGTCTTTACAAATGGAGTCTTCACATCTGGATTCTTCACATTTGGAGTCTTCACATTTGGAGTCTTCACATCTGGAGTCTTTACAAATTAAGTCTTCACATCTGGAGTCTTTACAAATGGAGTCTTCACATCTTCACAGGTTCCTGCTCTTGTTTTTTAAAACTCACCAACAGTAGCTTTAGAACCCAACAGGACCATGAGATGAAGTCAAGGGGGTTGAATTTGCTCGGTGAAGCTGACCCTCTAGAATAATACAAACATAGAATTATATTTCCCCGGTATCAGTAGGAAAGAAATGATTGTGAACCCCCCAACCCCCCCTCCAGCGGTAATGAATTTAAAGTCTTTTTAGCCTTTTATTTTTATCACAACTGCTGGGAGCGATGCTGCCCTTTTTCTGCCTCTTACTCACTAATGGATTTTCTCGATTTGCCATATTTTCTCTTAAAAGCGGTGTCATGTCGAGAACACTGACTAATGCGATATCTTGTGTTCCTGCCATTTTGGGATGATTCATCTAATTAAATCTCCAAACAGCTCACAGTGGCTAATGTCACACACCATTAGCCCCAGTTAACAATCATTTCCCCAGCACAGTAACTAACCCTCGTGTAGGGGCTTTTGTTTGTCTCGATCACTGTGTCCTTTGTCAGATACACACACACACACACACACACACACACACACTCTCTGTTTATCATCATATAGACATGGATGGGTTCGTGAATTGGCAGCACCGGCCCGGAGGTTCGAGCACTGAGCAGGCCTCTGGGCCACAGCATCTGTCTGAAGTGATTGTCACTGCTCTAAGATGACGGAGACCAAAGAGGTGTAAAGTGGCCGCCGACGTGTTCAAAATAACCACAAAGAGACGCACAATGACCACAAAGAGACGCAAAATGACCACAAAGAGACGCAAAATGACCATAAAGAGACTCTAACCACCACAAAAAGGGCGAGCAAGCCACAACAAAGAGACACAAAGACGACTACAAAGAGATGCACAATGCCCGGGAAAGAGAGGCAGCACAAAAACAAAGAGATTCACAATGACCCCTCAGAGATACAGGGGGCTTTAATATCCCTGTGCCCAGAGGCCCCTGGACTAATATGTCAGTGCTCATAGACGTGTGGTGCTGATGTGAGACGGAGGAAGTCGGACGCTGTTGTCTTTTTAAATAATATTTCAGGACACACAGACGTACAGTAGTCAATGCCTCATGTTGCTCTCTCATGTTTCCGTCCCTATCTGCTCGTAGGTCTGTGTTATAATTAACATTCACAGGCTGTCACACTTTGGTCCACAGTGACTTGTTCTCATTGAGAAGTTCACGAGGTTCTTCCTCAGCGACACAGCCTGCGGATTATTTGCCATGGAGACAAAGCTGTCGGAAGTCGGGAGGAATACGTTGATTCTTGTGTTTGCTTCCTTTTCGCTGGAGGAAAATACGTAATGGGAAAGTTTGAGGAGCGTTGTTGACCGAGGGCTCGGCCGCTCTCACGGAAGCGTGTCGGTTAAAAACATTATATGCAGTGGTATATTTCTCCTCTTCTTCTGTTTTCATATTTTGCTATGAATTACTTTCTAAAACCTATTTTCTTGTGTTTTCATAATCAAACGCAGAGCTAAAAAAACAAACTGTATGATGTTTTAAAAACCCATAGACCTTGAATTAATAACCTGATTATTCCTTCATGATTTATTCAGTGAGAGTATCCACTTTAAGTCGGGTTTATGACTCTGACCTGCTTTATTTCTGTCTTAACCTTGAATTGTTTGCATATGATTGTCTTATCACATCGTGTGCTGCAGCTTTTAGTCATTAGCCCTTCAACAGGGCTGCACACAATGTCTGATACTTGAAAACAAAATATATTACAGCACGTCCTGTTGTGTGCACTGTAAATGAAAACGCGCCCCTGTGTTAATGACACTTTCATTCAGAGCCTCTGCCTCCATCGTAGCAGGGAGCTGCTATTAACAGAGGGCAGCAGCTTGTTTCTGCAGAGCCATGGCAGTTGTTGTGATTCCTGTGGTTAGAGTTAACACAGCAGAGGCTCTGCCCTCCCTGTTGTTAATGGTGATACTGGAGTCACTGGGATGCAAGCTGACAGTTTTGAAGTCGGCCACAGGGGGCTAAATGAGCCATCCAGTGAGTCTGTGGTTAAAGAGCAGAGCGGGCATGACGTCCCTGTGCCCGAGCCCGGAAAAGGACTGCAATTCCAAAGTCTCTAAAGATGTGTATGAAATATTTAGATGTGGTTTCTGGGCATGCAGTCAGTGTGGGAGAAAGGAGAGAGATTTTAGATGAGGAGAGAGTTTATTCCTCTGGGTCGTGAAATGGGAAAGAAAAGAAGAAAGAATTATGTTTTTTCATTCCCCTTAAAGTTTTAGCCAGAGTTTGAATTACACGCTGGCTTTCTATGGAGCCCTATTTTCCAGTCTGCACTAATCATAACAAGGCTGCATGTAATAGAACACATCATCGATTGGATGAAACAGTTGGTAACATAATGGAGAAGTGTGTGAATGTTTAAAGTATTTGTACTTTACTTATAACAAAGAAGTCTCATGCATGTGCACACGTACAAGCTCAGTCACTTGCAGGGTGACTGTGAATTGTTATTACTACAGGCAGGTAAAACAGTCGATAACATTTCAAACAGAATAAATAAAGAGTTGTTTAATTGTCTAATCAGAGCAAACCAAACCAAAGCAGAGGGACACAGGTAACACCTTTCTGCTTCTCTTACACAACCCAGTCAACAACAACAACAACACAACACATTTAATTAAATGCTGGGCATGATTACACCATTTTTTTTTTCAAAAACAATTACCTTGAATTACTTACCTGATAATTCCTTCATGTGTTATTCACTAAGAGCAGCTATTGTCTGTTTGGGTCATGAGTCACATTAGTTTGAACTGATCACCCGTGGTAGACGTGTACAACAGGGGATGAAGGCTTTGTTTTAATGATTCATGAGACAAACTATGTTTATTACGAGGTGCAATTTGTTTTTATATGTTTTCTATTAGAACCAAAGAGAGGGAAACTGTTTCCACCTTGAATCATATTGAAGACGTTTCGTATGCTAGGCAAACATTATACCACCACTATACTATGGAAACCGATTAATTTCATACATTAATCACTTCGCTGCGTTGTGTATAGATTTAAGAATAAATTAATAAAGTTATCTCCCCGTCGGGGAATCGAACCCCAGTCTTCCGTGTGATCGGAGGAGATACTGTCTACTATACTAACAAAGAAGGATGAAGAAGATAATGGTCTCACGTGATCAGCAATATCCAATCAGTAGCCTACTAGGGCACTAAAACCATTAACCCTCGATATTTCATTTTATATACACACACATCCATTTGACTTTCATTTTCTTGTCTTCTATAAAGCTTTACGTCTATACACGCACATACACACACACACACACACACACACACACGGAGAGGTACACACACACACACACACACACACACACACACACACACACACACACACACACACACACACACACACACACACACAAGAGCTTACCTTAATTTGGGCGCACAGCCATGTAGAGATTCTCTGAGTGGAGAAATAGATAACTGGTAAAGCTGTTCACTGTTCTACCTCCAGTTGGGTTCAGGGTCAACCTGTAAATATGCAGGTTTCAAGGTGTGTCGTGATAATCACATGACAGACAAATTAACAACAAAAACAAAAGTTTCATGATCAGATGTTTTATTTTGTCTATTTATTGGCCTGTGATGTTTTGCCTGCTTTCATCACATTACAAGTCCTCACTTTTCATCACTGCCTTCAAAACCTCCGACAGTGGAAACACAACTTTTACAAACCAGGTGCCGGCTCTCTGCAGCTTTTATTTAATTTCTCCTCGTGTCATATTGGCATAAATCAGAGCTCACCATGGGGCAATAACAGCGACAGCCAAGAATCTGTTGGATGGATGGTTTCATTTGATTCAAAGCCGGCCGCCCACGTTCCTCGGAGCTCACGCGTTCTTAAGGAAACGTTCCTGTTTTCAGAACCTAACAACTGCTCAGCTGACAGCCCTGTTGACGAGTGGAGGCGTTCTGTGCACTTGAAAGAAAGAGAGGAAAAAAGAAAACCCCTCTACGTCCACTTCTTCACAGTGTGCGAGAAATAACAGCCGCAATTACAGCAGCGCTTAATCACTACCAAAGCAGTAGCAGCGAGTGGGGATGTTCACACAACAGGAGGGAGATGTGAAAGCCAGTCTGATGGTTTCTTTTCCATCGTCCTGTTTTTGTTGTTGGAGCAGGAAAGTCGATCAACTCGGTAACTTAACAAACACCTGTAAAGAAATCAATCTTTTTTTTTAATGATGAATCGCTTGTTTTCGCTTTGAGCAAATTATTAACTACAAACCATTGACCAGTGATAACCAGTGGACCCCCGCTGCTGGACCAGGACACATCAGCTGCACTTCAAAAGGCCCTGAATCCACTTAGTTCCTGAGAGCTCAGAGTTTATTTGTTTTTTTTTATGTGGATAAGCGTTTTTTAGTGAGAAAAGGAAAGAAATATATATATTTAATAGAAACCCAGACTGTCCCTATAATAGATAATATATTTTATAAATGGGGGAAAAGGACAGTAACTATCGACATTGACTCATTAATGATCTTAGTCATTTTACACTTAACTGATCATTCCACGGAAACAAATTTGTATTTCAGAGTTAAATGTCCTCAGGCAATTATGAAAGAGTGAAAAATATGAGAGATTTAAACCAAACCCTGTAATCTGAGGAATCAACCTCATCATCATTATTACATCTATTCAACTGCATTTTATTAATTATGATTAGCATTAACCTTAGGAACATACACCTGCTTATTCATGCAATAATACAATTAGAAAAAACATGCGCTGCCGGTGCAATGCAGTTCAATCAGGAGAGGCTTCAATCAAATAATGAACTACATGTGTTTCCATGTGATTTGATATCTATTCATTCTCAGTTTAATTTGGCTTATTTTAATAAAAAAAACATTTGACTATAAAATCTTCTCTGCAGATAAACTAGGTAGGATGAGCACAACATATAAACTATATTATAATCATAAAAAGCTCTGCAGCACACACAGCACATAAACAACACACAAGAGAGAGCTTCAGTTGATGTTCACATTAAATATCAGACCACTGAACAGATTCCTTGTCTGGTTCAATCCATCCTTGTTAGTCGAGGCTCAGCATATTGTTGATAGATTACAGCAGTTAGCATCTCAGGCCCATTAATGAACTCATCCCCTCATCAAACATGCAGCTCGTGTTAAATATAGGATCAAAGTGTTGGATGTAAAACACACTATAACAGGATATATATTCAAATTGTAAGTTATCTTGGAGAAAGATATGGGTTTGTCCATCAAAGGTCCAGACCTAGAATCTATTGCATTTCAAGGCTTGCGTTTTAATTAGACTTTATTTAAATATGGACGACTCCCAAAAGTGAAGCCAAATCCTCTTGATTGCCCCCTGGTGGCTGGCTGCAGTATAGTACATGAAAGCAGCTGCCTAGAAGTGAAAGTAGACATTAAATACAATATTCTCAAAAAGCGGTTTCTGTCCTTCTAAGCAGTGTTTATCACACTTTACATTAACAGGATTTTTCAGTGGCTTCCTGCTCTGAGGTTTGGATCCTATCTCTTCTCAAAGAGCTGCTTTATGATTCTGTTTCCTCTTTTCACTCCTCTCTGAAGATTCCACGTCAGCAGGGCCAGTTGTGTAACATCACCATAGAAACACAATGACAGGAGCGTCAACGGATTTCCAAATTACGGATCGCCTTAATATAGATTCAGTTTCCATGAGCGCAGGTATTTTTTATCTGACATTTTTTAAGCCTGGGCAGTTTTGGACGTTTACTTCCTCACTGCTACACAACGTCACCACAAAGGGATTCATTAAAAAGTCATATTTGTATCCCCGCCTCTGAATGGCAGTTCTTCCCTGTGGTGATAAACCCGTTTCAGCTTTGTCAGTTTCATGACAGATGTTGCACACGTTTACCATATCCTCCACAAAAGAAACACACACATGACACAGGGTGTGATTTTAACACAGTCCGGGCAATTATAAGTCCATGTGTGGCTGCCCTTAGGACTGTATTGCACGACACTATCGGCAGCCTCAAGAGAACACGATGGACCAAGGTCCTTGAGGAAAAGATGGAGTTCACACACATGCCAACGCAAGTTCCCACTCGCACACAGACGCACTTGTGCAGCAGCTGATGTGTCTCGATCCGAGCTGTTTCCTGTCGGCTCCAGGGACTTCATCGCTGCTTATCTCTCTGCCTTCTGGATCAAGCAGGTCTGCCTACACATGGCCACCTGTCTGAACACTCCTCTGATTACATTACACACACTGGGACCTCTGCAGTGTGCTTCTCTGTGTGTGTGTGTCTCTATGTGTGTGTGTGTGTGAGTTTTGATGGGATTCTCTACTAATGCTGCGACTGAGGGAGGACAGATGTCTCTTCGTGGAGGTGGACCAAGGAAGAAAAAAAAAAGAATTAGCAGATTTGTTTGCTTGTTTATTTCTTGGTGAATTCAAGGAGTACATACAGCCGTGAGTGGAGTAAATGGAAACTATTAGATTCATTAGGAACAGAGAGTCCATGTTTAAAGTCCCTGCATCTGTTAAACAGTTAGATTATTGATTGTCTTTGTAGATTTTAAGTGGTCCTGGTTAAGGTTGGGGAAAAGGTTTTATTTAGGCTATGCGCAATAAATAGAAGTCACTGTAAAGTCCTCACAAGGATAGCTGCATATAGCTGCGTGTGTGTGCACATGGCTGCTTGTATGTGTGTACTTGTACTTTAATGTGTTGTGCAGAACCTCTTCAAAACAACCCCGGCTGTGCTGGATCATTCCATGAAAGGCAGATTTAAAATCCAGACTGATGTGACCAGAATCTTTGGAGCAGTGCACTGTAATCAGGGAGTGGGAGTCGTGCACCATATGCATGAGCATGTCAGGTACCTGTCTGGATGTTATCACAGTGGGGGTGGCTTGCACATTAGGCACAGTGAGCCTCTGCATTGCATGAGATGTGAGCCTGTGTTCTGTAAAATGGCTGGATGAATTTACTGCCACCCCCCCACTGCTTCTCTCCTACCGGGGGGGATTCTCCTTCCCTTCATGTCCATAAATACACGTCCACATACAGACAGCCTATTTGTCTGTTCTCGGGCAGTGTTTGACTGGCAAGCAGGGTAATAACCTTCTCACTGGGACGGATTAACAGCAGAATGAGAATCGCAGATATGACACATATGCATACATCATGTTTGCAGGTTGCTCAGAGGTGTGGGACAGGGATCAGAATTGGTCATGAAGCTGTCGACGCCCCCATATGGCAGAAAAGATTTGATGAATTAATGGAGATAATGATGAAGATGAATGGATGCAGGTATTTTCCTGCTGTAAATCACAGTACTGTGCCACTAAAGCCACATCTGGATGTCATTTCCTCCTCAATTTGTACAGTGGAAAAAATTATAACATCATTAAGTCAGAGACACTGGTTGTTTGCCTTTGAGTGATCATCGGCCCCGAGTAATTATGTCCCATGAACTGGACTAAGGAGAAAGCCACAAGCTGTAAATAATGGAAGCCAGTCATCCACGGTTTTGTCTCGTTAACAGCTTGGATTTGTTAAATCACCAGCCTGCCACCGGTATTTACACAGACACATATGAGGAAGTTAACCGTTAACCTGATCAGGGGCGGCTCCTGGCATAGGTGACATAGGCTGGCTGGGGCCCAAAATGCATAGAGAAGGCGCCACCAGAGGCTGATTTATCATGACGTGATACCTGACATGTTGACCGATGCAGTAACATCACACCATCGTCCTCTAATCGCTGTAGACACACCGGAGGCAGAAGCACCGCAAAGCTTCTCGAAAAACTGTGCACCTCTTTTCCGCGCCCTTTGATCAATTGGGCTGATTGCACCGTAAGCAAAGTACTGGGAAGTGCCGGGAAGCGCTCGCGATCTAACGCAATGGTTTAGGGGTCTGTTCCATTTTGTCGGGCCTGAAAACACACAGAAAATCATTTTTTAAACCATTTAAGTGATATATTATATCACATAAAAATGATTAAATAAGCCTCCCATACTTCGATTCCCCCGCTGTTCTCCTGGAGTTTCAATTTACCCAACTTTTTCCCCCACATGATGAAATTTCCCTATCTTTAATTATGTACTTAATCCACATATTTGTCAGTTGTGTTTGAACCTGTGAAGACAATTCCTGTGTGAACAGCCAGGCGGCCGCTTGCACGAGAATTGCACATTATTTATGTTTTTTTTTTTGTCGACATGAATAGCTAGCTGGCAGTCAGTACAGCAGATTTCAGAGTCTTTGTATATTTTGTATTATTTATTTGTATTTGTAGAGAGGAATTTGTGTGTGTCTGTGTGTGTGTCGGGGGGGCTGACCTGCATGTTGTTTGCTCGAACACGTGTGACATTTTCACTACTTGTAAGAAGATGTTTTTATCAACAGAATGAAGGAAACAGGCAAAGCTCCCGAGATGTAAAAGTCGACCCTGAGCAGAATAACAGATCCACAACACATACAGATATGAAAATGTGACGCTTCATAGGTTAACCAGACCTCGTTCAAATAAGAATTACCTCTAATTAGTACAATTCTCCACTTATCTTTGTGGCAGCATTCATAATTTCTTCCAAAGTCGTGTGTGTGTATATTTTTCCTCTGCCTCCTGGACTTATAAAATGTAATATCTCACAATTCTTCAATTAGGTCCCGATGCTGCTTTGCCCCTGAAGAGCAGAGGACGGCTCTGCATGTAGCAACAACATTATATAAATATTTCAAGACTCTTTGTACTTAATATTTCAACACAGACTATGTTCTGGCTGGTGTTGTACAGAAATCACACGTCGACAGGCCCTTTAAATAGACAGAACATTATCCTCATGTATTATTATTAGATACTTTATTAAATACCTATGAATTATTTCTCACGTTGTCTCATTTGCGAACTAGAAGAGACACAAACCCTCTGATTACAACTGAACCTCATTAGTTTTCTTTTTTTTTTTCGTTTGAGGAGGCAGCCTGTGCTAGAAAAATTGGATAAATAATTAAAGTTCAATTTCCTCGGTTCAACCTTCCCTGATGATAGGTAATTCACCTTTAGGCTGAATGAAGCTGCACCAAAACAAATAGGAAAAGACACATCCAGGCTCGTGATTGGCTGATCCCACCACCCACCAGAAGCTGTTTTTGTTTGCCGTCAGTAACTTCTAAGAAAAGACCAGAAGCAACAACCACCTCCGCGAAGCAAACTTATGTTAAATTGTATGATAATTCATGCACTGTTAAAAATTCCAATGTGCAATCCTTTTCACAATAAAACAACAAGCTGAGAGATGCTTAAAGGCTCCACAGACCAGTTCACAGTGTCGGTATAACTGGGAAAATATGGTGTCAACTGGTCAATGTTACACTTTTGTCACTTGCCACCTATTTCTCTATCTCTCAGTAGCACCTAACACCACTTTTGAGCCAATACAGACATTTTCTTATCAACGTGCATTTGCTATGAATTACTTACCTCTCAAACCAATATGCAAATATTTAAAAGAGGTATCACAGTGTTGTTTAAACACATAAATACAATACACTTTGTTCACAGCGTCCGTGTTTCTTTACACATTTCAAAGCATTTCAAGTGACCACGTGTGTTTATTTACGTTGCACATAATCATCATTTTGAAAAAGAGGAACTTTAAGGACTGTCAGGTTGAAAACTCCATGAAATGCTAGTAGGTGAATCGGAAATTCAGGTTTTTACTATTACTACAACTATTATTTCCACTTTCAGGAGGAAATATTTCAGTTTAAGAAAATCACAACATATCCTCAGGCCTGTTCTCTAAATACTGTCGTAACCTTTGCGGCGCTGACGCAATGTTTTAGGTCTCGCGGTGTAACTTCTACTGTAGGTGGTGACACGAAACCAGATCAAAGACAGTAAACATGTCACAGTGGCTCGATATCTATTGGCTTTGATGTTCAGAATGTTTGTCTAAATTATTCCCTCCACAATGCAGGAAGGCGTAGAGACATTTCTTCTGTCGCCCACGTCCAAACTCTAAACGAGCCGCGCTGCACAATAACATTTGAAACGCATGCCTTAAGAACAACACCGGCTTTTCACGGCTACTTAATTGCTTTGTTTCCCCTCATGTAAAATCCTCTTTTCTAAATACATGAATCAAATCTCTCAGTTAACAGCAGTAATTAATCCAGAATCACAATATGTGACTGTGTTAAAACTCTCCACTGGCGAGCGAAGTGTGACTCGCTCTTGCTTCAGTCTCTGGCCTTTGTGGATTATTCATTGGATTCATTTTTTATTTTTTAATTCACGTTTGATTTACATTGTGTAATGTTGTTCATTCGGAACAGTGTCAGGTTGTGTTCGGCAGCACCACGGCTCTGTACTTTCACTTCTACCCTCCGAGCTGCGTCAGTGCAATCTGACCCAAACAGCGTGTGACTCTCGGGACAGACACGTCAGCTCGTCTGGGGCCAAAAAAACTAAAAAGTCTGACAGATGATGGATGAACTGTCAGGAAATCTGCTGCAGACATTTATGATTGACAGCCGAGGAAACTTCATCTGAAGACTTTCTGGATCCTTTTGGATCAGTTGAGCAAACAAACTGACACGTGGGGACGGTAATGCCTCGTGAAACCTTGGTACTTCCACACATCAACCTGAAATGAGGTTTTCAGGTTAATAACAACCCACTTATTATGCTGAATGGTTTTCCACTGTGTGGCTTCTGTAGTTGTGGCTTTTGCATTTCATCTCTCCTGTTAATGAGCCTGTGATTCATATTCTATGTGGAATGCAGGAGATTGAATCCTGATTTGTTTATTTACATTCAAAAAGATAAATACTTTAACTGTAGGCAATCAATCAATCAATCAATCAATCAAACTATATCTGTACAGCTCCTTTCAAACAAACCCAATGCAATTCGAGTCTGATCAAATAATGTTTAATGTATAAATATGTTTCATAAATAGTCTAAATGCATGTGCTCCTCGTGCAGCTCTTCTATTACCATGCCAACGCCCCCCCCCCTGCTCTGCTCTCTCGGAGAAACCGAGTCGATTTCATTCCGACTGTCATTACACCACATTTTCACTTTGGTAAATTTAGACACGGCTGAGGTCATGAGTTTCCGTCCCGAGTGCAGAGCGACCGTGAACAAATCCAGTTTTCTCTTCTGTTGTCACGCTAAAGGTTATTTAATGGCCAAATATTAATCATAATAATGTGTAAACAGATTATCACTCAAACCCTCTGTTAAATAACCTTAATTGATTCTTGAAGATACCAAGAGACAAACAATTGATATGATGCTCTGTTACAATATCCTTGATTATATTGTTTCACCGATTCCACATCCAGATTTTCCACATTATTCATTCTTTATTGAATCTACTATTTACTCCATCTTCCGGTTTCACTGTGTCGTATCACATCTTGATGCATCTCATTTTGATTCATTGAGCATAAATCTAACGTCCCTCACGAGTCGGGCTCAGTTGGGTGTAACGTGTTTATTTCCCACCGGAGCACTTGTTATTTATCTCCCGAGGCTCGGATTCCTCGAGGATCTCTGGTGTCACGTTGTTGTGAAAATGTGTTTTCAGTCATCTCGTCCCGACCTCCTGCCCTGACAGCACCGCAGCACCCGAGCCACAGTGTGACACGGAAATCCACGATCGGTAACAGTTGTGTAAAGCTGGAGGAGTGCTAATCTGTCAGGTGTTTCTTTATTAAGGAGTTTTAAGGTTAATTAAGGGAATTTATCACCTCCACTGTATAATTGTTTGTTGGTTGGCTGGTGGGGAAGATTATGCACA